>NW_028181756.1:47500-52500 GCF_963514085.1 Chelon labrosus | reverse complement strand
CTAACTCTGTTACAGCACGGGGGAGAAGGCGGAAGCTGGAGAGGTGTCCCAGCTTCTTCCCTTCTCCCCGTTCCCAGACACTCTAACTCTGTTACAGCACGGGGGAGAAGGCGGAAGCTGGAGAGGTGTCCCAGCTTCTTCCCTTCTCCCCGTTCCCAGACACATTGATTTATTTTTATTTTTATTTTTTTAATTATGGTTGTTATTATTATTATTATTTTATTTTATTTTTGCTTTTTGGTGTTTCCTCTCTCTGTGCCCCTGGTACACCGGGCTGAGTGCCTCGCACCCCTGGTACACCGGGCTGAGTGAATCGCGCCCCTGGTACACCGAGCTGAGTGCCCCGCGCCCCTGGTACACCGAGATGTGTGCCTCGTGCCCCTGGTACACCGAGATGTGTGCCTCGTGCCCCTGGCAGCCACTTTGCGGCCTGAGCTCACAAGCTGTGTTGTACTTCATGAGATAGATAGATATATATTTTTTATTTTATTTTATTTTATTTTATTTCATTTCATTTCATTTCATTTTATTTTATTTTATTGTCATTATTATTATTATTATTATTATTATTATTATAGCTGGAGGGCTGGAGAGGTCTCCCAGCTTCTCCTCTTCTCCCCATTCTCAGAAACTCTAACTCTGGCAGGGAACGCTGGAGAAGGGGGGAGCTGGAGAGGTCTCCCAGCTTCTGCCCTTCTCCCCGTTCCCAGAAACTCTAACTCTGGCATGGAACGGGGGAGAAGGGGGAAGCTGGAGAGGTGTCCCAGCTTCTGCCCTTCTCCCCGTTCCCAGACACTCTAACTCTGTTACAGCACGGGGGAGAAGGCGGAAGCTGGAGAGGTGTCCCAGCTTCTTCCCTTCTCCCCGTTCCCAGACACTCTAACTCTGTTACAGCACGGGGGAGAAGGCGGAAGCTGGAGAGGTGTCCCAGCTTCTTCCCTTCTCCCCGTTCCCAGACACATTGATTTATTTTTATTTTTATTTTTTTAATTATGGTTGTTATTATTATTATTATTTTATTTTATTTTTGCTTTTTGGTGTTTCCTCTCTCTGTGCCCCTGGTACACCGGGCTGAGTGCCTCGCACCCCTGGTACACCGGGCTGAGTGAATCGCGCCCCTGGTACACCGAGCTGAGTGCCCCGCGCCCCTGGTACACCGAGATGTGTGCCTCGTGCCCCTGGTACACCGAGATGTGTGCCTCGTGCCCCTGGCAGCCACTTTGCGGCCTGAGCTCACAAGCTGTGTTGTACTTCATGAGATAGATAGATATATATTTTTTATTTTATTTTATTTTATTTCATTTCATTTCATTTCATTTTATTTTATTTTATTGTCATTATTATTATTATTATTATTATTATTATTATAGCTGGAGGGCTGGAGAGGTCTCCCAGCTTCTCCTCTTCTCCCCATTCTCAGAAACTCTAACTCTGGCAGGGAACGCTGGAGAAGGGGGGAGCTGGAGAGGTCTCCCAGCTTCTGCCCTTCTCCCCGTTCCCAGAAACTCTAACTCTGGCATGGAACGGGGGAGAAGGGGGAAGCTGGAGAGGTGTCCCAGCTTCTGCCCTTCTCCCCGTTCCCAGACACTCTAACTCTGTTACAGCACGGGGGAGAAGGCGGAAGCTGGAGAGGTGTCCCAGCTTCTTCCCTTCTCCCCGTTCCCAGACACTCTAACTCTGTTACAGCACGGGGGAGAAGGCGGAAGCTGGAGAGGTGTCCCAGCTTCTTCCCTTCTCCCCGTTCCCAGACACATTGATTTATTTTTATTTTTATTTTTTTAATTATGGTTGTTATTATTATTATTATTTTATTTTATTTTTGCTTTTTGGTGTTTCCTCTCTCTGTGCCCCTGGTACACCGGGCTGAGTGCCTCGCACCCCTGGTACACCGGGCTGAGTGAATCGCGCCCCTGGTACACCGAGCTGAGTGCCCCGCGCCCCTGGTACACCGAGATGTGTGCCTCGTGCCCCTGGTACACCGAGATGTGTGCCTCGTGCCCCTGGCAGCCACTTTGCGGCCTGAGCTCACAAGCTGTGTTGTACTTCATGAGATAGATAGATATATATTTTTTATTTTATTTTATTTTATTTCATTTCATTTCATTTCATTTTATTTTATTTTATTGTCATTATTATTATTATTATTATTATTATTATTATTATAGCTGGAGGGCTGGAGAGGTCTCCCAGCTTCTCCTCTTCTCCCCATTCTCAGAAACTCTAACTCTGGCAGGGAACGCTGGAGAAGGGGGGAGCTGGAGAGGTCTCCCAGCTTCTGCCCTTCTCCCCGTTCCCAGAAACTCTAACTCTGGCATGGAACGGGGGAGAAGGGGGAAGCTGGAGAGGTGTCCCAGCTTCTGCCCTTCTCCCCGTTCCCAGACACTCTAACTCTGTTACAGCACGGGGGAGAAGGCGGAAGCTGGAGAGGTGTCCCAGCTTCTTCCCTTCTCCCCGTTCCCAGACACTCTAACTCTGTTACAGCACGGGGGAGAAGGCGGAAGCTGGAGAGGTGTCCCAGCTTCTTCCCTTCTCCCCGTTCCCAGACACATTGATTTATTTTTATTTTTATTTTTTTAATTATGGTTGTTATTATTATTATTATTTTATTTTATTTTTGCTTTTTGGTGTTTCCTCTCTCTGTGCCCCTGGTACACCGGGCTGAGTGCCTCGCACCCCTGGTACACCGGGCTGAGTGAATCGCGCCCCTGGTACACCGAGCTGAGTGCCCCGCGCCCCTGGTACACCGAGATGTGTGCCTCGTGCCCCTGGTACACCGAGATGTGTGCCTCGTGCCCCTGGTAGCCACTTTGCGGCCTGAGCTCACAAGCTGTGTTGTACTTCATGAGATAGATAGATATATATTTTTTATTTTATTTTATTTTATTTCATTTCATTTCATTTTATTTTATTTTATTGTCATTATTATTATTATTATTATTATTATTATAGCTGGAGGGCTGGAGAGGTCTCCCAGCTTCTCCTCTTCTCCCCATTCCCAGAAACTCTAACTCTGGCAGGGAACGCTGGAGAAGGGGGGAGCTGGAGAGGTGTCCCAGCTTCTTCCCTTCTCCCCGTTCCCAGACACTCTAACTCTGTTACAGCACGGGGGAGAAGGCGGAAGCTGGAGAGGTGTCCCAGCTTCTTCCCTTCTCCCCGTTCCCAGACACTCTAACTCTGTTTCGGCACGGGGAGAAGGGG
The DNA here is from genome assembly GCF_963514085.1 of Chelon labrosus. Classification (NCBI taxonomy): domain Eukaryota; kingdom Metazoa; phylum Chordata; class Actinopteri; order Mugiliformes; family Mugilidae; genus Chelon; species Chelon labrosus. Next base: position 49,302 of record NW_028181756.1, on the reverse strand, counting down.
GAAGCTGGAGAGGTCCCCCAGCTTCTGCCCTTCTCCCCGTTCCCAGACACATTGATTTATTTTTATTTTTATTTTTTTAATTATGGTTGTTATTATTATTATTATTATTTTATTTTATTTTTGCTTTTTGGTGTTTCCTGTCTCTGTGCCCCTGGTACACCGGGCTGAGTGCCTCGCACCCCTGGTACACCCGGCTGAGTGAATCGCACCCCTGGTACACCGAGCTGAGTGCCCCGCGCCCCTGGCACCCCGAGCTGAGTGTCTCGTGCCCCTGGTAGCCACATTGCGTCCTGAGCTGAGAGGCTGTGTTGTACTTAATGATATATATTAAGAGCAGGGGAGAGAAGGATGGAACTGGAGGGAGAAGGATGGAGCTGGAGGGGGCTGGATGGAGCTGGAGAGACAAGGATGGAGCTGGAGAGGATTCCCCGCTCCTCCCTCCTCCCCGTGCCCAGACTCTCTGATCCTAACCCGCAGCACAGGAGAGCAAGCCCGTGCTGCTGGAGAGGCCTCTGTCTCCCCGTTCCCTGACACTCCAACCCTAACCCGCAGCACGGGAGAGCAAACCTGTGCTGCTGGAGAGTCCTCCCCCTGCTCAGACACTCTAACCCTAACCAGCACGGGAGAGCAAGCCTGTGCTGCTGGAGAGGCCTCCCCCTGATCAGACACTCTAACCCTAACCAGCACGGGAGAACAAGCCTGTGCTGCTGGAGAGGCCTCCCCCTGATCAGACACTCTAAACCTAACCAGCACGGGAGAGCAAACCTGTGCTGCTGGAGAGGCCTCCCCCTGCTCTGACACTCTAACCCTAACCAGCACGGGAGAGCAAGCCTGTGCTGCTGGAGAGGCCTCTGTCTCCCCGTTCCCTGACACTCTAACCCCAACCCGCAGCACGGGAGAGCAAGCCTGTGCTGCTGGAGAGGCCTCCCCCTGCTCACACACTCTAACCCTAACCAGCACGGGAGAGCAAGCCTGTGCTGCTGGAGAGGCCTCTGTCTCCCCGTTCCCTGACACTCTAACCCCAACCCGCAGCACGGGAGAGCAAGCCTGTGCTGCTGGAGAGGCCTCCCCTTGCTCAAACACTCTAACCCTAACCAGCACGGGAGAGCAAGCCTGTGCTGCTGGAGAGGCCTCTGTCTCCCCGTTCCCTGACACTCTAACCCCAACCCGCAGCACGGGAGAGCAAGCCTGTGCTGCCGGAGAGGCCTCCCCCTGCTCAGACACTCTAACCCTAACCAGCACGGGAAAAGAAGCACGGAGCTGGAGAGGTATCCCCGCTCCCTTCTCCCCGTACCCAGACACTCTGAGTCTGGAAGAACACGGGGGAGAAGGCAGGAGCTGGAGAGGTCTCTCCGCTCCTCCCCTTCATCAGAATGACCCCGAGGCCTACCAGACTTGCTGTGTCACATGTTCAAGACATCAAGACAACATTTAATCTGCTTATGCCACCGTATGTTGGGAACATCTTGCTTGACATGAAGAACATTAAAAGGGAGCAGGGTGTTGTGCAACAGCTTGACTGGAAACGACAGACACAGCAGATGTCGCTATGGTTAACAGTATTGAGTCAAATTAATAAAAAAATAAAAAAAAAAAAAAATAAATAAAACACACAACTCCGCCTGTCATTTATACAATTTATATTTTAATAACGTTTAGTACAATGCTTACCTGGATATGAATGCAAAACAAGTTAGGCATGAGGGGAAAAACAAAACTGCTCGATGAACGTTGTTCTTTTTCATCATTTTGGGCTGGGTTAAGTCATGGGTCAGTTCTGACCTGCTAACACAAAAGACCTG
>NW_028181756.1:35000-37500 GCF_963514085.1 Chelon labrosus | reverse complement strand
CCAGACACATTGATTTATTTTTATTTTTATTTTTTTAATTATGGTTGTTATTATTATTATTATTTTATTTTATTTTTGCTTTTTGGTGTTTCCTCTCTCTGTGCCCCTGGTACACCGGGCTGAGTGCCTCGCACCCCTGGTACACCGGGCTGAGTGAATCGCGCCCCTGGTACACCGAGCTGAGTGCCCCGCGCCCCTGGTACACCGAGATGTGTGCCTCGTGCCCCTGGTACACCGAGATGTGTGCCTCGTGCCCCTGGCAGCCACTTTGCGGCCTGAGCTCACAAGCTGTGTTGTACTTCATGAGATAGATAGATATATATTTTTTATTTTATTTTATTTTATTTCATTTCATTTCATTTCATTTTATTTTATTTTATTGTCATTATTATTATTATTATTATTATTATTATTATAGCTGGAGGGCTGGAGAGGTCTCCCAGCTTCTCCTCTTCTCCCCATTCTCAGAAACTCTAACTCTGGCAGGGAACGCTGGAGAAGGGGGGAGCTGGAGAGGTCTCCCAGCTTCTGCCCTTCTCCCCGTTCCCAGAAACTCTAACTCTGGCATGGAACGGGGGAGAAGGGGGAAGCTGGAGAGGTGTCCCAGCTTCTGCCCTTCTCCCCGTTCCCAGACACTCTAACTCTGTTACAGCACGGGGGAGAAGGCGGAAGCTGGAGAGGTGTCCCAGCTTCTTCCCTTCTCCCCGTTCCCAGACACTCTAACTCTGTTACAGCACGGGGGAGAAGGCGGAAGCTGGAGAGGTGTCCCAGCTTCTTCCCTTCTCCCCGTTCCCAGACACATTGATTTATTTTTATTTTTATTTTTTTAATTATGGTTGTTATTATTATTATTATTTTATTTTATTTTTGCTTTTTGGTGTTTCCTCTCTCTGTGCCCCTGGTACACCGGGCTGAGTGCCTCGCACCCCTGGTACACCGGGCTGAGTGAATCGCGCCCCTGGTACACCGAGCTGAGTGCCCCGCGCCCCTGGTACACCGAGATGTGTGCCTCGTGCCCCTGGTACACCGAGATGTGTGCCTCGTGCCCCTGGCAGCCACTTTGCGGCCTGAGCTCACAAGCTGTGTTGTACTTCATGAGATAGATAGATATATATTTTTTATTTTATTTTATTTTATTTCATTTCATTTCATTTCATTTCATTTCATTTTATTGTCATTATTATTATTATTATTATTATTATTATTATTATAGCTGGAGGGCTGGAGAGGTCTCCCAGCTTCTCCTCTTCTCCCCATTCCCAGAAACTCTAACTCTGGCAGGGAACGCTGGAGAAGGGGGGAGCTGGAGAGGTGTCCCAGCTTCTTCCCTTCTCCCCGTTCCCAGACACTCTAACTCTGTTACAGCACGGGGGAGAAGGCGGAAGCTGGAGAGGTGTCCCAGCTTCTTCCCTTCTCCCCGTTCCCAGACACTCTAACTCTGTTTCGGCACGGGGAGAAGGGGGAAGCTGGAGAGGTCCCCCAGCTTCTGCCCTTCTCCCCGTTCCCAGACACATTGATTTATTTTTATTTTTATTTTTTTAATTATGGTTGTTATTATTATTATTATTATTTTATTTTATTTTTGCTTTTTGGTGTTTCCTGTCTCTGTGCCCCTGGTACACCGGGCTGAGTGCCTCGCACCCCTGGTACACCCGGCTGAGTGAATCGCACCCCTGGTACACCGAGCTGAGTGCCCCGCGCCCCTGGCACCCCGAGCTGAGTGTCTCGTGCCCCTGGTAGCCACATTGCGTCCTGAGCTGAGAGGCTGTGTTGTACTTAATGATATATATTAAGAGCAGGGGAGAGAAGGATGGAACTGGAGGGAGAAGGATGGAGCTGGAGGGGGCTGGATGGAGCTGGAGAGACAAGGATGGAGCTGGAGAGGATTCCCCGCTCCTCCCTCCTCCCCGTGCCCAGACTCTCTGATCCTAACCCGCAGCACAGGAGAGCAAGCCCGTGCTGCTGGAGAGGCCTCTGTCTCCCCGTTCCCTGACACTCCAACCCTAACCCGCAGCACGGGAGAGCAAACCTGTGCTGCTGGAGAGTCCTCCCCCTGCTCAGACACTCTAACCCTAACCAGCACGGGAGAGCAAGCCTGTGCTGCTGGAGAGGCCTCCCCCTGATCAGACACTCTAACCCTAACCAGCACGGGAGAACAAGCCTGTGCTGCTGGAGAGGCCTCCCCCTGATCAGACACTCTAAACCTAACCAGCACGGGAGAGCAAACCTGTGCTGCTGGAGAGGCCTCCCCCTGCTCTGACACTCTAACCCTAACCAGCACGGGAGAGCAAGCCTGTGCTGCTGGAGAGGCCTCTGTCTCCCCGTTCCCTGACACTCTAACCCCAACCCGCAGCACGGGAGAGCAAGCCTGTGCTGCTGGAGAGGCCTCCCCCTGCTCACACACTCTAACCCTAACCAGCACGGGAGAGCAAGCCTGTGCTGCTGGAGAGGCCTCTGTCTCCCCGTTCCCTGACACTCTAACCCCAACCCGCAGCACGGG
>NW_028181756.1:20000-25000 GCF_963514085.1 Chelon labrosus | reverse complement strand
AATTATGGTTGTTATTATTATTATTATTTTATTTTATTTTTGCTTTTTGGTGTTTCCTCTCTCTGTGCCCCTGGTACACCGGGCTGAGTGCCTCGCACCCCTGGTACACCGGGCTGAGTGAATCGCGCCCCTGGTACACCGAGCTGAGTGCCCCGCGCCCCTGGTACACCGAGATGTGTGCCTCGTGCCCCTGGTACACCGAGATGTGTGCCTCGTGCCCCTGGTAGCCACTTTGCGGCCTGAGCTCACAAGCTGTGTTGTACTTCATGAGATAGATAGATATATATTTTTTATTTTATTTTATTTTATTTCATTTCATTTCATTTCATTTTATTTTATTTTATTGTCATTATTATTATTATTATTATTATTATTATTATAGCTGGAGGGCTGGAGAGGTCTCCCAGCTTCTCCTCTTCTCCCCATTCTCAGAAACTCTAACTCTGGCAGGGAACGCTGGAGAAGGGGGGAGCTGGAGAGGTCTCCCAGCTTCTGCCCTTCTCCCCGTTCCCAGAAACTCTAACTCTGGCATGGAACGGGGGAGAAGGGGGAAGCTGGAGAGGTGTCCCAGCTTCTGCCCTTCTCCCCGTTCCCAGACACTCTAACTCTGTTACAGCACGGGGGAGAAGGCGGAAGCTGGAGAGGTGTCCCAGCTTCTTCCCTTCTCCCCGTTCCCAGACACTCTAACTCTGTTACAGCACGGGGGAGAAGGCGGAAGCTGGAGAGGTGTCCCAGCTTCTTCCCTTCTCCCCGTTCCCAGACACATTGATTTATTTTTATTTTTATTTTTTTAATTATGGTTGTTATTATTATTATTATTTTATTTTATTTTTGCTTTTTGGTGTTTCCTCTCTCTGTGCCCCTGGTACACCGGGCTGAGTGCCTCGCACCCCTGGTACACCGGGCTGAGTGAATCGCGCCCCTGGTACACCGAGCTGAGTGCCCCGCGCCCCTGGTACACCGAGATGTGTGCCTCGTGCCCCTGGTACACCGAGATGTGTGCCTCGTGCCCCTGGCAGCCACTTTGCGGCCTGAGCTCACAAGCTGTGTTGTACTTCATGAGATAGATAGATATATATTTTTTATTTTATTTTATTTTATTTTATTTCATTTCATTTCATTTCATTTTATTTTATTTTATTGTCATTATTATTATTATTATTATTATTATTATTATAGCTGGAGGGCTGGAGAGGTCTCCCAGCTTCTCCTCTTCTCCCCATTCTCAGAAACTCTAACTCTGGCAGGGAACGCTGGAGAAGGGGGGAGCTGGAGAGGTCTCCCAGCTTCTGCCCTTCTCCCCGTTCCCAGAAACTCTAACTCTGGCATGGAACAGGGGAGAAGGGGGAAGCTGGAGAGGTGTCCCAGCTTCTGCCCTTCTCCCCGTTCCCAGACACTCTAACTCTGTTACAGCACGGGGGAGAAGGCGGAAGCTGGAGAGGTGTCCCAGCTTCTTCCCTTCTCCCCGTTCCCAGACACTCTAACTCTGTTACAGCACGGGGGAGAAGGCGGAAGCTGGAGAGGTGTCCCAGCTTCTTCCCTTCTCCCCGTTCCCAGACACATTGATTTATTTTTATTTTTATTTTTTTAATTATGGTTGTTATTATTATTATTATTTTATTTTATTTTTGCTTTTTGGTGTTTCCTCTCTCTGTGCCCCTGGTACACCGGGCTGAGTGCCTCGCACCCCTGGTACACCGGGCTGAGTGAATCGCGCCCCTGGTACACCGAGCTGAGTGCCCCGCGCCCCTGGTACACCGAGATGTGTGCCTCGTGCCCCTGGTACACCGAGATGTGTGCCTCGTGCCCCTGGCAGCCACTTTGCGGCCTGAGCTCACAAGCTGTGTTGTACTTCATGAGATAGATAGATATATATTTTTTATTTTATTTTATTTTATTTTATTTCATTTCATTTCATTTCATTTTATTTTATTTTATTGTCATTATTATTATTATTATTATTATTATTATTATAGCTGGAGGGCTGGAGAGGTCTCCCAGCTTCTCCTCTTCTCCCCATTCTCAGAAACTCTAACTCTGGCAGGGAACGCTGGAGAAGGGGGGAGCTGGAGAGGTCTCCCAGCTTCTGCCCTTCTCCCCGTTCCCAGAAACTCTAACTCTGGCATGGAACGGGGGAGAAGGGGGAAGCTGGAGAGGTGTCCCAGCTTCTGCCCTTCTCCCCGTTCCCAGACACTCTAACTCTGTTACAGCACGGGGGAGAAGGCGGAAGCTGGAGAGGTGTCCCAGCTTCTTCCCTTCTCCCCGTTCCCAGACACTCTAACTCTGTTACAGCACGGGGGAGAAGGCGGAAGCTGGAGAGGTGTCCCAGCTTCTTCCCTTCTCCCCGTTCCCAGACACATTGATTTATTTTTATTTTTATTTTTTTAATTATGGTTGTTATTATTATTATTATTTTATTTTATTTTTGCTTTTTGGTGTTTCCTCTCTCTGTGCCCCTGGTACACCGGGCTGAGTGCCTCGCACCCCTGGTACACCGGGCTGAGTGAATCGCGCCCCTGGTACACCGAGCTGAGTGCCCCGCGCCCCTGGTACACCGAGATGTGTGCCTCGTGCCCCTGGTACACCGAGATGTGTGCCTCGTGCCCCTGGCAGCCACTTTGCGGCCTGAGCTCACAAGCTGTGTTGTACTTCATGAGATAGATAGATATATATTTTTTATTTTATTTTATTTTATTTCATTTCATTTCATTTCATTTTATTTTATTTTATTGTCATTATTATTATTATTATTATTATTATTATTATAGCTGGAGGGCTGGAGAGGTCTCCCAGCTTCTCCTCTTCTCCCCATTCTCAGAAACTCTAACTCTGGCAGGGAACGCTGGAGAAGGGGGGAGCTGGAGAGGTCTCCCAGCTTCTGCCCTTCTCCCCGTTCCCAGAAACTCTAACTCTGGCATGGAACGGGGGAGAAGGGGGAAGCTGGAGAGGTGTCCCAGCTTCTGCCCTTCTCCCCGTTCCCAGACACTCTAACTCTGTTACAGCACGGGGGAGAAGGCGGAAGCTGGAGAGGTGTCCCAGCTTCTTCCCTTCTCCCCGTTCCCAGACACTCTAACTCTGTTACAGCACGGGGGAGAAGGCGGAAGCTGGAGAGGTGTCCCAGCTTCTTCCCTTCTCCCCGTTCCCAGACACATTGATTTATTTTTATTTTTATTTTTTTAATTATGGTTGTTATTATTATTATTATTTTATTTTATTTTTGCTTTTTGGTGTTTCCTCTCTCTGTGCCCCTGGTACACCGGGCTGAGTGCCTCGCACCCCTGGTACACCGGGCTGAGTGAATCGCGCCCCTGGTACACCGAGCTGAGTGCCCCGCGCCCCTGGTACACCGAGATGTGTGCCTCGTGCCCCTGGTACACCGAGATGTGTGCCTCGTGCCCCTGGCAGCCACTTTGCGGCCTGAGCTCACAAGCTGTGTTGTACTTCATGAGATAGATAGATATATATTTTTTATTTTATTTTATTTTATTTCATTTCATTTCATTTCATTTTATTTTATTTTATTGTCATTATTATTATTATTATTATTATTATTATTATAGCTGGAGGGCTGGAGAGGTCTCCCAGCTTCTCCTCTTCTCCCCATTCTCAGAAACTCTAACTCTGGCAGGGAACGCTGGAGAAGGGGGGAGCTGGAGAGGTCTCCCAGCTTCTGCCCTTCTCCCCGTTCCCAGAAACTCTAACTCTGGCATGGAACGGGGGAGAAGGGGGAAGCTGGAGAGGTGTCCCAGCTTCTGCCCTTCTCCCCGTTCCCAGACACTCTAACTCTGTTACAGCACGGGGGAGAAGGCGGAAGCTGGAGAGGTGTCCCAGCTTCTTCCCTTCTCCCCGTTCCCAGACACTCTAACTCTGTTACAGCACGGGGGAGAAGGCGGAAGCTGGAGAGGTGTCCCAGCTTCTTCCCTTCTCCCCGTTCCCAGACACATTGATTTATTTTTATTTTTATTTTTTTAATTATGGTTGTTATTATTATTATTATTTTATTTTATTTTTGCTTTTTGGTGTTTCCTCTCTCTGTGCCCCTGGTACACCGGGCTGAGTGCCTCGCACCCCTGGTACACCGGGCTGAGTGAATCGCGCCCCTGGTACACCGAGCTGAGTGCCCCGCGCCCCTGGTACACCGAGATGTGTGCCTCGTGCCCCTGGTACACCGAGATGTGTGCCTCGTGCCCCTGGCAGCCACTTTGCGGCCTGAGCTCACAAGCTGTGTTGTACTTCATGAGATAGATAGATATATATTTTTTATTTTATTTTATTTTATTTCATTTCATTTCATTTTATTTTATTTTATTGTCATTATTATTATTATTATTATTATTATTATAGCTGGAGGGCTGGAGAGGTCTCCCAGCTTCTCCTCTTCTCCCCATTCCCAGAAACTCTAACTCTGGCAGGGAACGCTGGAGAAGGGGGGAGCTGGAGAGGTGTCCCAGCTTCTTCCCTTCTCCCCGTTCCCAGACACTCTAACTCTGTTACAGCACGGGGGAGAAGGCGGAAGCTGGAGAGGTGTCCCAGCTTCTTCCCTTCTCCCCGTTCCCAGACACTCTAACTCTGTTTCGGCACGGGGAGAAGGGGGAAGCTGGAGAGGTCCCCCAGCTTCTGCCCTTCTCCCCGTTCCCAGACACATTGATTTATTTTTATTTTTATTTTTTTAATTATGGTTGTTATTATTATTATTATTATTTTATTTTATTTTTGCTTTTTGGTGTTTCCTGTCTCTGTGCCCCTGGTACACCGGGCTGAGTGCCTCGCACCCCTGGTACACCCGGCTGAGTGAATCGCACCCCTGGTACACCGAGCTGAGTGCCCCGCGCCCCTGGCACCCCGAGCTGAGTGTCTCGTGCCCCTGGTAGCCACATTGCGTCCTGAGCTGAGAGGCTGTGTTGTACTTAATGATATATATTAAGAGCAGGGGAGAGAAGGATGGAACTGGAGGGAGAAGGATGGAGCTGGAGGGGGCTGGATGGAGCTGGAGAGACAAG
>NW_028181756.1:0-10000 GCF_963514085.1 Chelon labrosus | reverse complement strand
GAGAGGTCTCCCAGCTTCTTCCCTTCTCCCCGTGCTCAGACACATTTATTTATTTATTTTTTAAATTATTGTTGTTGTTGTTGTTATTATTATTATTTTTATTTTATTTTATTTTATTTTATTTTATTTTATTTCATTTTATTGTTATTATTATTATTATTATTATTATTATAGCTGGAGGGCTGGAGAGGTCTCCCAGCTTCTCCTCTTCTCCCCATTCCCAGAAACTCTAACTCTGGCAGGGAACGCTGGAGAAGGGGGGAGCTGGAGAGGTCTCCCAGCTTCTGCCCTTCTCCCCGTTCCCAGAAACTCTAACTCTGGCATGGAACGGGGGAGAAGGGGGAAGCTGGAGAGGTGTCCCAGCTTCTGCCCTTCTCCCCGTTCCCAGACACTCTAACTCTGTTACAGCACGGGGGAGAAGGCGGAAGCTGGAAAGGTGTCCCAGCTTCTGCCCTTCTCCCCGTTCCCAGACACTCTAACTCTGTTACAGCACGGGGGAGAAGGCGGAAGCTGGAGAGGTGTCCCAGCTTCTTCCCTTCTCCCCGTTCCCAGACACATTGATTTATTTTTATTTTTATTTTTTTAATTATGGTTGTTATTATTATTATTATTTTATTTTATTTTTGCTTTTTGGTGTTTCCTCTCTCTGTGCCCCTGGTACACCGGGCTGAGTGCCTCGCACCCCTGGTACACCGGGCTGAGTGAATCGCGCCCCTGGTACACCGAGCTGAGTGCCCCGCGCCCCTGGTACACCGAGATGTGTGCCTCGTGCCCCTGGTACACCGAGATGTGTGCCTCGTGCCCCTGGTAGCCACTTTGCGGCCTGAGCTCACAAGCTGTGTTGTACTTCATGAGATAGATAGATATATATTTTTTATTTTATTTTATTTTATTTCATTTCATTTCATTTTATTTTATTTTATTGTCATTATTATTATTATTATTATTATTATTATTATAGCTGGAGGGCTGGAGAGGTCTCCCAGCTTCTCCTCTTCTCCCCATTCCCAGAAACTCTAACTCTGGCAGGGAACGCTGGAGAAGGGGGGAGCTGGAGAGGTCTCCCAGCTTCTGCCCTTCTCCCCGTTCCCAGAAACTCTAACTCTGGCATGGAACGGGGGAGAAGGGGGAAGCTGGAGAGGTGTCCCAGCTTCTGCCCTTCTCCCCGTTCCCAGACACTCTAACTCTGTTACAGCACGGGGGAGAAGGCGGAAGCTGGAGAGGTGTCCCAGCTTCTTCCCTTCTCCCCGTTCCCAGACACTCTAACTCTGTTACAGCACGGGGGAGAAGGCGGAAGCTGGAGAGGTGTCCCAGCTTCTTCCCTTCTCCCCGTTCCCAGACACATTGATTTATTTTTATTTTTATTTTTATTTTTTTAATTATGGTTGTTATTATTATTATTATTTTATTTTATTTTTGCTTTTTGGTGTTTCCTCTCTCTGTGCCCCTGGTACACCGGGCTGAGTGCCTCGCACCCCTGGTACACCGGGCTGAGTGAATCGCGCCCCTGGTACACCGAGCTGAGTGCCCCGCGCCCCTGGTACACCGAGATGTGTGCCTCGTGCCCCTGGTACACCGAGATGTGTGCCTCGTGCCCCTGGTAGCCACTTTGCGGCCTGAGCTCACAAGCTGTGTTGTACTTCATGAGATAGATAGATATATATTTTTTATTTTATTTTATTTTATTTCATTTCATTTCATTTTATTTTATTTTATTGTCATTATTATTATTATTATTATTATTATTATAGCTGGAGGGCTGGAGAGGTCTCCCAGCTTCTCCTCTTCTCCCCATTCCCAGAAACTCTAACTCTGGCAGGGAACGCTGGAGAAGGGGGGAGCTGGAGAGGTCTCCCAGCTTCTGCCCTTCTCCCCGTTCCCAGAAACTCTAACTCTGGCATGGAACGGGGGAGAAGGGGGAAGCTGGAGAGGTGTCCCAGCTTCTGCCCTTCTCCCCGTTCCCAGACACTCTAACTCTGTTACAGCACGGGGGAGAAGGCGGAAGCTGGAGAGGTGTCCCAGCTTCTTCCCTTCTCCCCGTTCCCAGACACTCTAACTCTGTTACAGCACGGGGGAGAAGGCGGAAGCTGGAGAGGTGTCCCAGCTTCTTCCCTTCTCCCCGTTCCCAGACACATTGATTTATTTTTATTTTTATTTTTTTAATTATGGTTGTTATTATTATTATTATTATTATTTTACTTTATTTTTGCTTTTTGGTGTTTCCTCTCTCTGTGCCCCTGGTACACCGGGCTGAGTGCCTCGCACCCCTGGTACACCGGGCTGAGTGAATCGCGCCCCTGGTACACCGAGCTGAGTGCCCCGCGCCCCTGGTACACCGAGATGTGTGCCTCGTGCCCCTGGTACACCGAGATGTGTGCCTCGTGCCCCTGGTAGCCACTTTGCGGCCTGAGCTCACAAGCTGTGTTGTACTTCATGAGATAGATAGATATATATTTTTTATTTTATTTTATTTTATTTCATTTCATTTCATTTTATTTTATTTTATTGTCATTATTATTATTATTATTATTATTATTATTATAGCTGGAGGGCTGGAGAGGTCTCCCAGCTTCTCCTCTTCTCCCCATTCCCAGAAACTCTAACTCTGGCAGGGAACGCTGGAGAAGGGGGGAGCTGGAGAGGTCTCCCAGCTTCTGCCCTTCTCCCCGTTCCCAGAAACTCTAACTCTGGCATGGAACGGGGGAGAAGGGGGAAGCTGGAGAGGTGTCCCAGCTTCTGCCCTTCTCCCCGTTCCCAGACACTCTAACTCTGTTACAGCACGGGGGAGAAGGCGGAAGCTGGAGAGGTGTCCCAGCTTCTTCCCTTCTCCCCGTTCCCAGACACTCTAACTCTGTTACAGCACGGGGGAGAAGGCGGAAGCTGGAGAGGTGTCCCAGCTTCTTCCCTTCTCCCCGTTCCCAGACACATTGATTTATTTTTATTTTTATTTTTTTAATTATGGTTGTTATTATTATTATTATTATTATTTTACTTTATTTTTGCTTTTTGGTGTTTCCTCTCTCTGTGCCCCTGGTACACCGGGCTGAGTGCCTCGCACCCCTGGTACACCGGGCTGAGTGAATCGCGCCCCTGGTACACCGAGCTGAGTGCCCCGCGCCCCTGGTACACCGAGATGTGTGCCTCGTGCCCCTGGTACACCGAGATGTGTGCCTCGTGCCCCTGGTAGCCACTTTGCGGCCTGAGCTCACAAGCTGTGTTGTACTTCATGAGATAGATAGATATATATTTTTTATTTTATTTTATTTTATTTCATTTCATTTCATTTTATTTTATTTTATTGTCATTATTATTATTATTATTATTATTATTATTATTATAGCTGGAGGGCTGGAGAGGTCTCCCAGCTTCTCCTCTTCTCCCCATTCCCAGAAACTCTAACTCTGGCAGGGAACGCTGGAGAAGGGGGGAGCTGGAGAGGTCTCCCAGCTTCTGCCCTTCTCCCCGTTCCCAGAAACTCTAACTCTGGCATGGAACGGGGGAGAAGGGGGAAGCTGGAGAGGTGTCCCAGCTTCTGCCCTTCTCCCCGTTCCCAGACACTCTAACTCTGTTACAGCACGGGGGAGAAGGCGGAAGCTGGAGAGGTGTCCCAGCTTCTTCCCTTCTCCCCGTTCCCAGACACTCTAACTCTGTTACAGCACGGGGGAGAAGGCGGAAGCTGGAGAGGTGTCCCAGCTTCTTCCCTTCTCCCCGTTCCCAGACACATTGATTTATTTTTATTTTTATTTTTTTAATTATGGTTGTTATTATTATTATTATTATTATTTTACTTTATTTTTGCTTTTTGGTGTTTCCTCTCTCTGTGCCCCTGGTACACCGGGCTGAGTGCCTCGCACCCCTGGTACACCGGGCTGAGTGAATCGCGCCCCTGGTACACCGAGCTGAGTGCCCCGCGCCCCTGGTACACCGAGATGTGTGCCTCGTGCCCCTGGTACACCGAGATGTGTGCCTCGTGCCCCTGGTAGCCACTTTGCGGCCTGAGCTCACAAGCTGTGTTGTACTTCATGAGATAGATAGATATATATTTTTTATTTTATTTTATTTTATTTCATTTCATTTCATTTTATTTTATTTTATTGTCATTATTATTATTATTATTATTATTATTATTATAGCTGGAGGGCTGGAGAGGTCTCCCAGCTTCTCCTCTTCTCCCCATTCCCAGAAACTCTAACTCTGGCAGGGAACGCTGGAGAAGGGGGGAGCTGGAGAGGTCTCCCAGCTTCTGCCCTTCTCCCCGTTCCCAGAAACTCTAACTCTGGCATGGAACGGGGGAGAAGGGGGAAGCTGGAGAGGTGTCCCAGCTTCTGCCCTTCTCCCCGTTCCCAGACACTCTAACTCTGTTACAGCACGGGGGAGAAGGCGGAAGCTGGAGAGGTGTCCCAGCTTCTTCCCTTCTCCCCGTTCCCAGACACTCTAACTCTGTTACAGCACGGGGGAGAAGGCGGAAGCTGGAGAGGTGTCCCAGCTTCTTCCCTTCTCCCCGTTCCCAGACACTCTAACTCTGTTACAGCACGGGGGAGAAGGCGGAAGCTGGAGAGGTGTCCCAGCTTCTTCCCTTCTCCCCGTTCCCAGACACATTGATTTATTTTTATTTTTATTTTTTTAATTATGGTTGTTATTATTATTATTATTATTATTTTACTTTATTTTTGCTTTTTGGTGTTTCCTCTCTCTGTGCCCCTGGTACACCGGGCTGAGTGCCTCGCACCCCTGGTACACCGGGCTGAGTGAATCGCGCCCCTGGTACACCGAGCTGAGTGCCCCGCGCCCCTGGTACACCGAGATGTGTGCCTCGTGCCCCTGGTACACCGAGATGTGTGCCTCGTGCCCCTGGTAGCCACTTTGCGGCCTGAGCTCACAAGCTGTGTTGTACTTCATGAGATAGATAGATATATATTTTTTATTTTATTTTATTTTATTTCATTTCATTTCATTTTATTTTATTTTATTGTCATTATTATTATTATTATTATTATTATTATTATAGCTGGAGGGCTGGAGAGGTCTCCCAGCTTCTCCTCTTCTCCCCATTCCCAGAAACTCTAACTCTGGCAGGGAACGCTGGAGAAGGGGGGAGCTGGAGAGGTCTCCCAGCTTCTGCCCTTCTCCCCGTTCCCAGAAACTCTAACTCTGGCATGGAACGGGGGAGAAGGGGGAAGCTGGAGAGGTGTCCCAGCTTCTGCCCTTCTCCCCGTTCCCAGACACTCTAACTCTGTTACAGCACGGGGGAGAAGGCGGAAGCTGGAGAGGTGTCCCAGCTTCTTCCCTTCTCCCCGTTCCCAGACACTCTAACTCTGTTACAGCACGGGGGAGAAGGCGGAAGCTGGAGAGGTGTCCCAGCTTCTTCCCTTCTCCCCGTTCCCAGACACATTGATTTATTTTTATTTTTATTTTTTTAATTATGGTTGTTATTATTATTATTATTATTATTTTACTTTATTTTTGCTTTTTGGTGTTTCCTCTCTCTGTGCCCCTGGTACACCGGGCTGAGTGCCTCGCACCCCTGGTACACCGGGCTGAGTGAATCGCGCCCCTGGTACACCGAGCTGAGTGCCCCGCGCCCCTGGTACACCGAGATGTGTGCCTCGTGCCCCTGGTACACCGAGATGTGTGCCTCGTGCCCCTGGTAGCCACTTTGCGGCCTGAGCTCACAAGCTGTGTTGTACTTCATGAGATAGATAGATATATATTTTTTATTTTATTTTATTTTATTTCATTTCATTTCATTTTATTTTATTTTATTGTCATTATTATTATTATTATTATTATTATTATTATTATAGCTGGAGGGCTGGAGAGGTCTCCCAGCTTCTCCTCTTCTCCCCATTCCCAGAAACTCTAACTCTGGCAGGGAACGCTGGAGAAGGGGGGAGCTGGAGAGGTCTCCCAGCTTCTGCCCTTCTCCCCGTTCCCAGAAACTCTAACTCTGGCATGGAACGGGGGAGAAGGGGGAAGCTGGAGAGGTGTCCCAGCTTCTGCCCTTCTCCCCGTTCCCAGACACTCTAACTCTGTTACAGCACGGGGGAGAAGGCGGAAGCTGGAGAGGTGTCCCAGCTTCTTCCCTTCTCCCCGTTCCCAGACACTCTAACTCTGTTACAGCACGGGGGAGAAGGCGGAAGCTGGAGAGGTGTCCCAGCTTCTTCCCTTCTCCCCGTTCCCAGACACATTGATTTATTTTTATTTTTATTTTTTTAATTATGGTTGTTATTATTATTATTATTATTATTTTACTTTATTTTTGCTTTTTGGTGTTTCCTCTCTCTGTGCCCCTGGTACACCGGGCTGAGTGCCTCGCACCCCTGGTACACCGGGCTGAGTGAATCGCGCCCCTGGTACACCGAGCTGAGTGCCCCGCGCCCCTGGTACACCGAGATGTGTGCCTCGTGCCCCTGGTACACCGAGATGTGTGCCTCGTGCCCCTGGTAGCCACTTTGCGGCCTGAGCTCACAAGCTGTGTTGTACTTCATGAGATAGATAGATATATATTTTTTATTTTATTTTATTTTATTTCATTTCATTTCATTTTATTTTATTTTATTGTCATTATTATTATTATTATTATTATTATTATTATAGCTGGAGGGCTGGAGAGGTCTCCCAGCTTCTCCTCTTCTCCCCATTCCCAGAAACTCTAACTCTGGCAGGGAACGCTGGAGAAGGGGGGAGCTGGAGAGGTCTCCCAGCTTCTGCCCTTCTCCCCGTTCCCAGAAACTCTAACTCTGGCATGGAACGGGGGAGAAGGGGGAAGCTGGAGAGGTGTCCCAGCTTCTGCCCTTCTCCCCGTTCCCAGACACTCTAACTCTGTTACAGCACGGGGGAGAAGGCGGAAGCTGGAGAGGTGTCCCAGCTTCTTCCCTTCTCCCCGTTCCCAGACACTCTAACTCTGTTACAGCACGGGGGAGAAGGCGGAAGCTGGAGAGGTGTCCCAGCTTCTTCCCTTCTCCCCGTTCCCAGACACATTGATTTATTTTTATTTTTATTTTTTTAATTATGGTTGTTATTATTATTATTATTATTATTTTACTTTATTTTTGCTTTTTGGTGTTTCCTCTCTCTGTGCCCCTGGTACACCGGGCTGAGTGCCTCGCACCCCTGGTACACCGGGCTGAGTGAATCGCGCCCCTGGTACACCGAGCTGAGTGCCCCGCGCCCCTGGTACACCGAGATGTGTGCCTCGTGCCCCTGGTACACCGAGATGTGTGCCTCGTGCCCCTGGTAGCCACTTTGCGGCCTGAGCTCACAAGCTGTGTTGTACTTCATGAGATAGATAGATATATATTTTTTATTTTATTTTATTTTATTTCATTTCATTTCATTTTATTTTATTTTATTGTCATTATTATTATTATTATTATTATTATTATTATAGCTGGAGGGCTGGAGAGGTCTCCCAGCTTCTCCTCTTCTCCCCATTCCCAGAAACTCTAACTCTGGCAGGGAACGCTGGAGAAGGGGGGAGCTGAGAGGTCTCCCAGCTTCTGCCCTTCTCCCCGTTCCCAGAAACTCTAACTCTGGCATGGAACGGGGGAGAAGGGGGAAGCTGGAGAGGTGTCCCAGCTTCTGCCCTTCTCCCCGTTCCCAGACACTCTAACTCTGTTACAGCACGGGGGAGAAGGCGGAAGCTGGAGAGGTGTCCCAGCTTCTTCCCTTCTCCCCGTTCCCAGACACTCTAACTCTGTTACAGCACGGGGGAGAAGGCGGAAGCTGGAGAGGTGTCCCAGCTTCTTCCCTTCTCCCCGTTCCCAGACACATTGATTTATTTTTATTTTTTTAATTATGGTTGTTATTATTATTATTATTATTTTATTTTATTTTTGCTTTTTGGTGTTTCCTGTCTCTGTGCCCCTGGTACACCGGGCTGAGTGCCTCGCACCCCTGGTACACCCGGCTGAGTGAATCGCACCCCTGGTACACCGAGCTGAGTGCCCCGCGCCCCTGGCACCCCGAGCTGAGTGTCTCGTGCCCCTGGTAGCCACATTGCGTCCTGAGCTGAGAGGCTGTGTTGTACTTAATGATATATATTAAGAGCAGGGGAGAGAAGGATGGAACTGGAGGGAGAAGGATGGAGCTGGAGGGGGCTGGATGGAGCTGGAGAGACAAGGATGGAGCTGGAGAGGATTCCCCGCTCCTCCCTCCTCCCCGTGCCCAGACTCTCTGATCCTAACCCGCAGCACAGGAGAGCAAGCCCGTGCTGCTGGAGAGGCCTCTGTCTCCCCGTTCCCTGACACTCCAACCCTAACCCGCAGCACGGGAGAGCAAACCTGTGCTGCTGGAGAGTCCTCCCCCTGCTCAGACACTCTAACCCTAACCAGCACGGGAGAGCAAGCCTGTGCTGCTGGAGAGGCCTCCCCCTGATCAGACACTCTAACCCTAACCAGCACGGGAGAACAAGCCTGTGCTGCTGGAGAGGCCTCCCCCTGATCAGACACTCTAAACCTAACCAGCACGGGAGAGCAAACCTGTGCTGCTGGAGAGGCCTCCCCTGCTCTGACACTCTAACCCTAACCAGCACGGGAGAGCAAGCCTGTGCTGCTGGAGAGGCCTCTGTCTCCCCGTTCCCTGACACTCTAACCCCAACCCGCAGCACGGGAGAGCAAGCCTGTGCTGCTGGAGAGGCCTCCCCCTGCTCACACACTCTAACCCTAACCAGCACGGGAGAGCAAGCCTGTGCTGCTGGAGAGGCCTCTGTCTCCCCGTTCCCTGACACTCTAACCCCAACCCGCAGCACGGGAGAGCAAGCCTGTGCTGCTGGAGAGGCCTCCCCTTGCTCAAACACTCTAACCCTAACCAGCACGGGAGAGCAAGCCTGTGCTGCTGGAGAGGCCTCTGTCTCCCCGTTCCCTGACACTCTAACCCCAACCCGCAGCACGGGAGAGCAAGCCTGTGCTGCCGGAGAGGCCTCCCCCTGCTCAGACACTCTAACCCTAACCAGCACGGGAAAAGAAGCACGGAGCTGGAGAGGTATCCCCGCTCCCTTCTCCCCGTACCCAGACACTCTGAGTCTGGAAGAACACGGGGAGAAGGCAGGAGCTGGAGAGGTCTCTCCGCTCCTCCCCTTCATCAGAATGACCCCGAGGCCTACCAGACTTGCTGTGTCACATGTTCAAGACATCAAGACAACATTTAATCTGCTTATGCCACCGTATGTTGGGAACATCTTGCTTGACATGAAGAACATTAAAAGGGAGCAGGGTGTTGTGCAACAGCTTGACTGGAAACGACAGACACAGCAGATGTCGCTATGGTTAACAGTATTGAGTCAAATTAATAAAAAAATAAAAAAAAAATAAATAAATAAAACACACAACTCCGCCTGTCATTTATACAATTTATATTTTAATAACGTTTAGTACAATGCTTACCTGGATATGAATGCAAAACAAGTTAGGCATGAGGGGAAAAACAAAACTGCTCGATGAACGTTGTTCTTTTTCATCATTTTGGGCTGGGTTAAGTCATGGGTCAGTTCTGACCTGCTAACACAAAAGACCTGGCCAGCTTTCTAACACATTACAAGGGAGATACATATGTACCAGGGTGCTGGGGCACCCGACTGACTTGGGCTAGGGTTTCATGTGGTATTTGGTGTTTATGGATCGGCATCAGAAGAGGGTGGTGGCTAGGCTAAGGGCTAGTAGGGGTGGTCGGTTAGGCGGTCCTGGTTAGCTCTAACCCTGACCCTCCCCTTAACCTCCAGCCAGGCCCGGGGGTCCCACACTTAAGCCCCCACCAACTGACCTAGCCAATCCGCAGCCCACAGAAGCCTCGCGCCCCTGGTACCCCGAGCTGAGTGTCTTGCGCCCCTGGTACCCCGAGCTGGGTGTCTCGCGCCCCTGGTACACCGGGCTGAGTGAATCGCACCCCTGGCACCCCGAGCTGAGTTTCTCGTGCCCCTGGTAGCCACTTTGAGGCCTGAGCTCACAGGCTGTATTGTACTTCATGATATGTATATCTTTTATAATTTTATTTTTCTTTGGTG
>NW_028181757.1:25200-88200 GCF_963514085.1 Chelon labrosus | reverse complement strand
GCAGTTTCACGCAGGTAGCTGCCTTGGAACGGGACCGGTGGGGCAGAGCAATCCTAGCGGCTCGCCCGAGCAGTGGAAGCCGGCGAGGGTGCGCGTTCAGCCGGATGAATGGGGCGCTGTCAGGGCCCCTCTCGTGGAGGATAAAAATCATGCTTTTTCCCTCATTACACATCCCATGCGAGCTTGTAATGATAAAACCTCATCCAAATCACACATTGCAGCTCAATATTCAGTGAGGACAGGGCCTTTTTAAGTCGAAATGTGCAAAAAAGCATCCTATCGCTCTGAAACGGCTGTTTTGCTCTCCACCACATTTACTGTCAGACTGGCCGAATTAGACCGATTCTGCCTCTTTCTTGCCTCTACATGTGAAGAACAGGGTGCTTGTGAGCATATTGTGCAGTTTCACGCAGGTAGCTGCCTTGGAACGGGACCGGTGGGGCAGAGCAATCCTAGCGGCTCGCCCGAGCAGTGGAAGCCGGCGAGGGTGCGCGTTCAGCCGGATGAATGGGGCGCTGTCAGGGCCCCTCTCGTGGAGGATAAAAATCATGCTTTTTCCCTCATTACACATCCCATGCGAGCTTGTAATGATAAAACCTCATCCAAATCACACATTGCAGCTCAATATTCAGTGAGGACAGGGCCTTTTTAAGTCGAAATGTGCAAAAAAGCATCCTATCGCTCTGAAACGGCTGTTTTGCTCTCCACCACATTTACTGTCAGACTGGCCGAATTAGACCGATTCTGCCTCTTTCTTGCCTCTACATGTGAAGAACAGGGTGCTTGTGAGCATATTGTGCAGTTTCACGCAGGTAGCTGCCTTGGAACGGGACCGGTGGGGCAGAGCAATCCTAGCGGCTCGCCCGAGCAGTGGAAGCCGGCGAGGGTGCGCGTTCAGCCGGATGAATGGGGCGCTGTCAGGGCCCCTCTCGTGGAGGATAAAAATCATGCTTTTTCCCTCATTACACATCCCATGCGAGCTTGTGCGCGTTCAGCATAAAACCTCATCCAAATCACACATTGCAGCTCAATATTCAGTGAGGACAGGGCCTTTTTAAGTCGAAATGTGCAAAAAAGCATCCTATCGCTCTGAAACGGCTGTTTTGCTCTCCACCACATTTACTGTCAGACTGGCCGAATTAGACCGATTCTGCCTCTTTCTTGCCTCTACATGTGAAGAACAGGGTGCTTGTGAGCATATTGTGCAGTTTCAAGCAGGTAGCTGGCTTGGAACGGGACCGGTGGGGCAGAGCAATCCTAGCGGCTCGCCCGAGCAGTGGAAGCCGGCGAGGGTGCGCGTTCAGCCGGATGAATGGGGCGCTGTCAGGGCCCCTCTCGTGGAGGATAAAAATCATGCTTTTTCCCTCATTACACATCCCATGCGAGCTTGTAATGATAAAACCTCATCCAAATCACACATTGCAGCTCAATATTCAGTGAGGACAGGGCCTTTTTAAGTCGAAATGTGCAAAAAAGCATCCTATCGCTCTGAAACGGCTGTTTTGCTCTCCACCACATTTACTGTCAGACTGGCCGAATTAGACCGATTCTGCCTCTTTCTTGCCTCTACATGTGAAGAACAGGGTGCTTGTGAGCATATTGTGCAGTTTCAAGCAGGTAGCTGGCTTGGAACGGGACCGGTGGGGCAGAGCAATCCTAGCGGCTCGCCCGAGCAGTGGAAGCCGGCGAGGGTGCGCGTTCAGCCGGATGAATGGGGCGCTGTCAGGGCCCCTCTCGTGGAGGATAAAAATCATGCTTTTTCCCTCATTACACATCCCATGCGAGCTTGTAATGATAAAACCTCATCCAAATCACACATTGCAGCTCAATATTCAGTGAGGACAGGGCCTTTTTAAGTCGAAATGTGCAAAAAAGCATCCTATCGCTCTGAAACGGCTGTTTTGCTCTCCACCACATTTACTGTCAGACTGGCCGAATTAGACCGATTCTGCCTCTTTCTTGCCTCTACATGTGAAGAACAGGGTGCTTTGTGAGCATATTGTGCAGTTTCACGCAGGTAGCTGGCTTGGAACGTGACCGGTGGGGCAGAACAATCCTAGCGGCTCGCCCGAGCAGTGGAAGCCGGCGAGGGTGCGCGTTCAGCCGGATGAATGGGGCGCTGTCAGGGCCCCTCTCGTGGAGGATAAAAATCATGCTTTTTCCCTCATTACACATCCCATGCGAGCTTGTAATGATAAAACCTCATCCAAATCACACTTTGCAGCTCAATATTCAGTGAGGACAGGGCCTTTTTAAGTCGAAATGTGCAAAAAAGCATCCTATCGCTCTGAAACGGCTGTTTTGCTCTCCACCACATTTACTGTCAGACTGGCCGAATTAGACCGATTCTGCCTCTTTCTTGCCTCTACATGTGAAGAACAGGGTGCTTGTGAGCATATTGTGCAGTTTCAAGCAGGTAGCTGGCTTGGAACGGGACCGGTGGGGCAGAGCAATCCTAGCGGCTCGCCCGAGCAGTGGAAGCCGGCGAGGGTGCGCGTTCAGCCGGATGAATGGGGCGCTGTCAGGGCCCCTCTCGTGGAGGATAAAAATCATGCTTTTTCCCTCATTACACATCCCATGCGAGCTTGTAATGATAAAACCTCATCCAAATCACACATTGCAGCTCAATATTCAGTGAGGACAGGGCCTTTTTAAGTCGAAATGTGCAAAAAAGCATCCTATCGCTCTGAAACGGCTGTTTTGCTCTCCACCACATTTACTGTCAGACTGGCCGAATTAGACCGATTCTGCCTCTTTCTTGCCTCTACATGTGAAGAACAGGGTGCTTGTGAGCATATTGTGCAGTTTCACGCAGGTAGCTGCCTTGGAACGGGACCGGTGGGGCAGAGCAATCCTAGCGGCTCGCCCGAGCAGTGGAAGCCGGCGAGGGTGCGCGTTCAGCCGGATGAATGGGGCGCTGTCAGGGCCCCTCTCGTGGAGGATAAAAATCATGCTTTTTCCCTCATTACACATCCCATGCGAGCTTGTAATGATAAAACCTCATCCAAATCACACATTGCAGCTCAATATTCAGTGAGGACAGGGCCTTTTTAAGTCGAAATGTGCAAAAAAGCATCCTATCGCTCTGAAACGGCTGTTTTGCTCTCCACCACATTTACTGTCAGACTGGCCGAATTAGACCGATTCTGCCTCTTTCTTGCCTCTACATGTGAAGAACAGGGTGCTTGTGAGCATATTGTGCAGTTTCAAGCAGGTAGCTGGCTTGGAACGGGACCGGTGGGGCAGAGCAATCCTAGCGGCTCGCCCGACCAGTGGAAGCCGGCGAGGGTGCGCGTTCAGCCGGATGAATGGGGCGCTGTCAGGGCCCCTCTCGTGGAGGATAAAAATCATGCTTTTTCCCTCATTACACATCCCATGCGAGCTTGTAATGATAAAACCTCATCCAAATCACACATTGCAGCTCAATATTCAGTGAGGACAGGGCCTTTTTAAGTCGAAATGTGCAAAAAAGCATCCTATCGCTCTGAAACGGCTGTTTTGCTCTCCACCACATTTACTGTCAGACTGGCCGAATTAGACCGATTCTGCCTCTTTCTTGCCTCTACATGTGAAGAACAGGGTGCTTGTGAGCATATTGTGCAGTTTCAAGCAGGTAGCTGGCTTGGAACGGGACCGGTGGGGCAGAGCAATCCTAGCGGCTCGCCCGAGCAGTGGAAGCCGGCGAGGGTGCGCGTTCAGCCGGATGAATGGGGCGCTGTCAGGGCCCCTCTCGTGGAGGATAAAAATCATGCTTTTTCCCTCATTACACATCCCATGCGAGCTTGTAATGATAAAACCTCATCCAAATCACACATTGCAGCTCAATATTCAGTGAGGACAGGGCCTTTTTAAGTCGAAATGTGCAAAAAAGCATCCTATCGCTCTGAAACGGCTGTTTTGCTCTCCACCACATTTACTGTCAGACTGGCCGAATTAGACCGATTCTGCCTCTTTCTTGCCTCTACATGTGAAGAACAGGGTGCTTTGTGAGCATATTGTGCAGTTTCACGCAGGTAGCTGGCTTGGAACGTGACCGGTGGGGCAGAACAATCCTAGCGGCTCGCCCGAGCAGTGGAAGCCGGCGAGGGTGCGCGTTCAGCCGGATGAATGGGGCGCTGTCAGGGCCCCTCTCGTGGAGGATAAAAATCATGCTTTTTCCCTCATTACACATCCCATGCGAGCTTGTAATGATAAAACCTCATCCAAATCACACATTGCAGCTCAATATTCAGTGAGGACAGGGCCTTTTTAAGTCGAAATGTGCAAAAAAGCATCCTATCGCTCTGAAACGGCTGTTTTGCTCTCCACCACATTTACTGTCAGACTGGCCGAATTAGACCGATTCTGCCTCTTTCTTGCCTCTACATGTGAAGAACAGGGTGCTTGTGAGCATATTGTGCAGTTTCAAGCAGGTAGCTGGCTTGGAACGGGACCGGTGGGGCAGAGCAATCCTAGCGGCTCGCCCGAGCAGTGGAAGCCGGCGAGGGTGCGCGTTCAGCCGGATGAATGGGGCGCTGTCAGGGCCCCTCTCGTGGAGGATAAAAATCATGCTTTTTCCCTCATTACACATCCCATGCGAGCTTGTAATGATAAAACCTCATCCAAATCACACATTGCAGCTCAATATTCAGTGAGGACAGGGCCTTTTTAAGTCGAAATGTGCAAAAAAGCATCCTATCGCTCTGAAACGGCTGTTTTGCTCTCCACCACATTTACTGTCAGACTGGCCGAATTAGACCGATTCTGCCTCTTTCTTGCCTCTACATGTGAAGAACAGGGTGCTTGTGAGCATATTGTGCAGTTTCAAGCAGGTAGCTGGCTTGGAACGGGACCGGTGGGGCAGAGCAATCCTAGCGGCTCGCCCGACCAGTGGAAGCCGGCGAGGGTGCGCGTTCAGCCGGATGAATGGGGCGCTGTCAGGGCCCCTCTCGTGGAGGATAAAAATCATGCTTTTTCCCTCATTACACATCCCATGCGAGCTTGTAATGATAAAACCTCATCCAAATCACACATTGCAGCTCAATATTCAGTGAGGACAGGGCCTTTTTAAGTCGAAATGTGCAAAAAAGCATCCTATCGCTCTGAAACGGCTGTTTTGCTCTCCACCACATTTACTGTCAGACTGGCCGAATTAGACCGATTCTGCCTCTTTCTTGCCTCTACATGTGAAGAACAGGGTGCTTTGTGAGCATATTGTGCAGTTTCACGCAGGTAGCTGGCTTGGAACGTGACCGGTGGGGCAGAACAATCCTAGCGGCTCGCCCGAGCAGTGGAAGCCGGCGAGGGTGCGCGTTCAGCCGGATGAATGGGGCGCTGTCAGGGCCCCTCTCGTGGAGGATAAAAATCATGCTTTTTCCCTCATTACACATCCCATGCGAGCTTGTAATGATAAAACCTCATCCAAATCACACATTGCAGCTCAATATTCAGTGAGGACAGGGCCTTTTTAAGTCGAAATGTGCAAAAAAGCATCCTATCGCTCTGAAACGGCTGTTTTGCTCTCCACCACATTTACTGTCAGACTGGCCGAATTAGACCGATTCTGCCTCTTTCTTGCCTCTACATGTGAAGAACAGGGTGCTTGTGAGCATATTGTGCAGTTTCAAGCAGGTAGCTGGCTTGGAACGGGACCGGTGGGGCAGAGCAATCCTAGCGGCTCGCCCGAGCAGTGGAAGCCGGCGAGGGTGCGCGTTCAGCCGGATGAATGGGGCGCTGTCAGGGCCCCTCTCGTGGAGGATAAAAATCATGCTTTTTCCCTCATTACACATCCCATGCGAGCTTGTAATGATAAAACCTCATCCAAATCACACATTGCAGCTCAATATTCAGTGAGGACAGGGCCTTTTTAAGTCGAAATGTGCAAAAAAGCATCCTATCGCTCTGAAACGGCTGTTTTGCTCTCCACCACATTTACTGTCAGACTGGCCGAATTAGACCGATTCTGCCTCTTTCTTGCCTCTACATGTGAAGAACAGGGTGCTTGTGAGCATATTGTGCAGTTTCACGCAGGTAGCTGCCTTGGAACGGGACCGGTGGGGCAGAGCAATCCTAGCGGCTCGCCCGAGCAGTGAAAGCCGGCGAGGGTGCGCGTTCAGCCGGATGAATGGGGCGCTGTCAGGGCCCCTCTCGTGGAGGATAAAAATCATGCTTTTTCCCTCATTACACATCCCATGCGAGCTTGTAATGATAAAACCTCATCCAAATCACACATTGCAGCTCAATATTCAGTGAGGACAGGGCCTTTTTAAGTCGAAATGTGCAAAAAAGCATCCTATCGCTCTGAAACGGCTGTTTTGCTCTCCACCACATTTACTGTCAGACTGGCCGAATTAGACCGATTCTGCCTCTTTCTTGCCTCTACATGTGAAGAACAGGGTGCTTGTGAGCATATTGTGCAGTTTCAAGCAGGTAGCTGGCTTGGAACGGGACCGGTGGGGCAGAGCAATCCTAGCGGCTCGCCCGAGCAGTGGAAGCCGGCGAGGGTGCGCGTTCAGCCGGATGAATGGGGCGCTGTCAGGGCCCCTCTCGTGGAGGATAAAAATCATGCTTTTTCCCTCATTACACATCCCATGCGAGCTTGTGCGCGTTCAGCATAAAACCTCATCCAAATCACACATTGCAGCTCAATATTCAGTGAGGACAGGGCCTTTTTAAGTCGAAATGTGCAAAAAAGCATCCTATCGCTCTGAAACGGCTGTTTTGCTCTCCACCACATTTACTGTCAGACTGGCCGAATTAGACCGATTCTGCCTCTTTCTTGCCTCTACATGTGAAGAACAGGGTGCTTGTGAGCATATTGTGCAGTTTCACGCAGGTAGCTGCCTTGGAACGGGACCGGTGGGGCAGAGCAATCCTAGCGGCTCGCCCGAGCAGTGGAAGCCGGCGAGGGTGCGCGTTCAGCCGGATGAATGGGGCGCTGTCAGGGCCCCTCTCGTGGAGGATAAAAATCATGCTTTTTCCCTCATTACACATCCCATGCGAGCTTGTAATGATAAAACCTCATCCAAATCACACATTGCAGCTCAATATTCAGTGAGGACAGGGCCTTTTTAAGTCGAAATGTGCAAAAAAGCATCCTATCGCTCTGAAACGGCTGTTTTGCTCTCCACCACATTTACTGTCAGACTGGCCGAATTAGACCGATTCTGCCTCTTTCTTGCCTCTACATGTGAAGAACAGGGTGCTTGTGAGCATATTGTGCAGTTTCACGCAGGTAGCTGCCTTGGAACGGGACCGGTGGGGCAGAGCAATCCTAGCGGCTCGCCCGAGCAGTGGAAGCCGGCGAGGGTGCGCGTTCAGCCGGATGAATGGGGCGCTGTCAGGGCCCCTCTCGTGGAGGATAAAAATCATGCTTTTTCCCTCATTACACATCCCATGCGAGCTTGTAATGATAAAACCTCATCCAAATCACACATTGCAGCTCAATATTCAGTGAGGACAGGGCCTTTTTAAGTCGAAATGTGCAAAAAAGCATCCTATCGCTCTGAAACGGCTGTTTTGCTCTCCACCACATTTACTGTCAGACTGGCCGAATTAGACCGATTCTGCCTCTTTCTTGCCTCTACATGTGAAGAACAGGGTGCTTGTGAGCATATTGTGCAGTTTCACGCAGGTAGCTGCCTTGGAACGGGACCGGTGGGGCAGAGCAATCCTAGCGGCTCGCCCGAGCAGTGGAAGCCGGCGAGGGTGCGCGTTCAGCCGGATGAATGGGGCGCTGTCAGGGCCCCTCTCGTGGAGGATAAAAATCATGCTTTTTCCCTCATTACACATCCCATGCGAGCTTGTAATGATAAAACCTCATCCAAATCACACATTGCAGCTCAATATTCAGTGAGGACAGGGCCTTTTTAAGTCGAAATGTGCAAAAAAGCATCCTATCGCTCTGAAACGGCTGTTTTGCTCTCCACCACATTTACTGTCAGACTGGCCGAATTAGACCGATTCTGCCTCTTTCTTGCCTCTACATGTGAAGAACAGGGTGCTTGTGAGCATATTGTGCAGTTTCACGCAGGTAGCTGCCTTGGAACGGGACCGGTGGGGCAGAGCAATCCTAGCGGCTCGCCCGAGCAGTGGAAGCCGGCGAGGGTGCGCGTTCAGCCGGATGAATGGGGCGCTGTCAGGGCCCCTCTCGTGGAGGATAAAAATCATGCTTTTTCCCTCATTACACATCCCATGCGAGCTTGTAATGATAAAACCTCATCCAAATCACACATTGCAGCTCAATATTCAGTGAGGACAGGGCCTTTTTAAGTCGAAATGTGCAAAAAAGCATCCTATCGCTCTGAAACGGCTGTTTTGCTCTCCACCACATTTACTGTCAGACTGGCCGAATTAGACCGATTCTGCCTCTTTCTTGCCTCTACATGTGAAGAACAGGGTGCTTGTGAGCATATTGTGCAGTTTCACGCAGGTAGCTGCCTTGGAACGGGACCGGTGGGGCAGAGCAATCCTAGCGGCTCGCCCGAGCAGTGGAAGCCGGCGAGGGTGCGCGTTCAGCCGGATGAATGGGGCGCTGTCAGGGCCCCTCTCGTGGAGGATAAAAATCATGCTTTTTCCCTCATTACACATCCCATGCGAGCTTGTGCGCGTTCAGCATAAAACCTCATCCAAATCACACATTGCAGCTCAATATTCAGTGAGGACAGGGCCTTTTTAAGTCGAAATGTGCAAAAAAGCATCCTATCGCTCTGAAACGGCTGTTTTGCTCTCCACCACATTTACTGTCAGACTGGCCGAATTAGACCGATTCTGCCTCTTTCTTGCCTCTACATGTGAAGAACAGGGTGCTTGTGAGCATATTGTGCAGTTTCAAGCAGGTAGCTGGCTTGGAACGGGACCGGTGGGGCAGAGCAATCCTAGCGGCTCGCCCGAGCAGTGGAAGCCGGCGAGGGTGCGCGTTCAGCCGGATGAATGGGGCGCTGTCAGGGCCCCTCTCGTGGAGGATAAAAATCATGCTTTTTCCCTCATTACACATCCCATGCGAGCTTGTAATGATAAAACCTCATCCAAATCACACATTGCAGCTCAATATTCAGTGAGGACAGGGCCTTTTTAAGTCGAAATGTGCAAAAAAGCATCCTATCGCTCTGAAACGGCTGTTTTGCTCTCCACCACATTTACTGTCAGACTGGCCGAATTAGACCGATTCTGCCTCTTTCTTGCCTCTACATGTGAAGAACAGGGTGCTTGTGAGCATATTGTGCAGTTTCAAGCAGGTAGCTGGCTTGGAACGGGACCGGTGGGGCAGAGCAATCCTAGCGGCTCGCCCGAGCAGTGGAAGCCGGCGAGGGTGCGCGTTCAGCCGGATGAATGGGGCGCTGTCAGGGCCCCTCTCGTGGAGGATAAAAATCATGCTTTTTCCCTCATTACACATCCCATGCGAGCTTGTAATGATAAAACCTCATCCAAATCACACATTGCAGCTCAATATTCAGTGAGGACAGGGCCTTTTTAAGTCGAAATGTGCAAAAAAGCATCCTATCGCTCTGAAACGGCTGTTTTGCTCTCCACCACATTTACTGTCAGACTGGCCGAATTAGACCGATTCTGCCTCTTTCTTGCCTCTACATGTGAAGAACAGGGTGCTTTGTGAGCATATTGTGCAGTTTCACGCAGGTAGCTGGCTTGGAACGTGACCGGTGGGGCAGAACAATCCTAGCGGCTCGCCCGAGCAGTGGAAGCCGGCGAGGGTGCGCGTTCAGCCGGATGAATGGGGCGCTGTCAGGGCCCCTCTCGTGGAGGATAAAAATCATGCTTTTTCCCTCATTACACATCCCATGCGAGCTTGTAATGATAAAACCTCATCCAAATCACACTTTGCAGCTCAATATTCAGTGAGGACAGGGCCTTTTTAAGTCGAAATGTGCAAAAAAGCATCCTATCGCTCTGAAACGGCTGTTTTGCTCTCCACCACATTTACTGTCAGACTGGCCGAATTAGACCGATTCTGCCTCTTTCTTGCCTCTACATGTGAAGAACAGGGTGCTTGTGAGCATATTGTGCAGTTTCAAGCAGGTAGCTGGCTTGGAACGGGACCGGTGGGGCAGAGCAATCCTAGCGGCTCGCCCGAGCAGTGGAAGCCGGCGAGGGTGCGCGTTCAGCCGGATGAATGGGGCGCTGTCAGGGCCCCTCTCGTGGAGGATAAAAATCATGCTTTTTCCCTCATTACACATCCCATGCGAGCTTGTAATGATAAAACCTCATCCAAATCACACATTGCAGCTCAATATTCAGTGAGGACAGGGCCTTTTTAAGTCGAAATGTGCAAAAAAGCATCCTATCGCTCTGAAACGGCTGTTTTGCTCTCCACCACATTTACTGTCAGACTGGCCGAATTAGACCGATTCTGCCTCTTTCTTGCCTCTACATGTGAAGAACAGGGTGCTTGTGAGCATATTGTGCAGTTTCACGCAGGTAGCTGCCTTGGAACGGGACCGGTGGGGCAGAGCAATCCTAGCGGCTCGCCCGAGCAGTGAAAGCCGGCGAGGGTGCGCGTTCAGCCGGATGAATGGGGCGCTGTCAGGGCCCCTCTCGTGGAGGATAAAAATCATGCTTTTTCCCTCATTACACATCCCATGCGAGCTTGTAATGATAAAACCTCATCCAAATCACACATTGCAGCTCAATATTCAGTGAGGACAGGGCCTTTTTAAGTCGAAATGTGCAAAAAAGCATCCTATCGCTCTGAAACGGCTGTTTTGCTCTCCACCACATTTACTGTCAGACTGGCCGAATTAGACCGATTCTGCCTCTTTCTTGCCTCTACATGTGAAGAACAGGGTGCTTGTGAGCATATTGTGCAGTTTCAAGCAGGTAGCTGGCTTGGAACGGGACCGGTGGGGCAGAGCAATCCTAGCGGCTCGCCCGAGCAGTGGAAGCCGGCGAGGGTGCGCGTTCAGCCGGATGAATGGGGCGCTGTCAGGGCCCCTCTCGTGGAGGATAAAAATCATGCTTTTTCCCTCATTACACATCCCATGCGAGCTTGTGCGCGTTCAGCATAAAACCTCATCCAAATCACACATTGCAGCTCAATATTCAGTGAGGACAGGGCCTTTTTAAGTCGAAATGTGCAAAAAAGCATCCTATCGCTCTGAAACGGCTGTTTTGCTCTCCACCACATTTACTGTCAGACTGGCCGAATTAGACCGATTCTGCCTCTTTCTTGCCTCTACATGTGAAGAACAGGGTGCTTGTGAGCATATTGTGCAGTTTCACGCAGGTAGCTGCCTTGGAACGGGACCGGTGGGGCAGAGCAATCCTAGCGGCTCGCCCGAGCAGTGGAAGCCGGCGAGGGTGCGCGTTCAGCCGGATGAATGGGGCGCTGTCAGGGCCCCTCTCGTGGAGGATAAAAATCATGCTTTTTCCCTCATTACACATCCCATGCGAGCTTGTAATGATAAAACCTCATCCAAATCACACATTGCAGCTCAATATTCAGTGAGGACAGGGCCTTTTTAAGTCGAAATGTGCAAAAAAGCATCCTATCGCTCTGAAACGGCTGTTTTGCTCTCCACCACATTTACTGTCAGACTGGCCGAATTAGACCGATTCTGCCTCTTTCTTGCCTCTACATGTGAAGAACAGGGTGCTTGTGAGCATATTGTGCAGTTTCACGCAGGTAGCTGCCTTGGAACGGGACCGGTGGGGCAGAGCAATCCTAGCGGCTCGCCCGAGCAGTGGAAGCCGGCGAGGGTGCGCGTTCAGCCGGATGAATGGGGCGCTGTCAGGGCCCCTCTCGTGGAGGATAAAAATCATGCTTTTTCCCTCATTACACATCCCATGCGAGCTTGTAATGATAAAACCTCATCCAAATCACACATTGCAGCTCAATATTCAGTGAGGACAGGGCCTTTTTAAGTCGAAATGTGCAAAAAAGCATCCTATCGCTCTGAAACGGCTGTTTTGCTCTCCACCACATTTACTGTCAGACTGGCCGAATTAGACCGATTCTGCCTCTTTCTTGCCTCTACATGTGAAGAACAGGGTGCTTGTGAGCATATTGTGCAGTTTCACGCAGGTAGCTGCCTTGGAACGGGACCGGTGGGGCAGAGCAATCCTAGCGGCTCGCCCGAGCAGTGGAAGCCGGCGAGGGTGCGCGTTCAGCCGGATGAATGGGGCGCTGTCAGGGCCCCTCTCGTGGAGGATAAAAATCATGCTTTTTCCCTCATTACACATCCCATGCGAGCTTGTAATGATAAAACCTCATCCAAATCACACATTGCAGCTCAATATTCAGTGAGGACAGGGCCTTTTTAAGTCGAAATGTGCAAAAAAGCATCCTATCGCTCTGAAACGGCTGTTTTGCTCTCCACCACATTTACTGTCAGACTGGCCGAATTAGACCGATTCTGCCTCTTTCTTGCCTCTACATGTGAAGAACAGGGTGCTTGTGAGCATATTGTGCAGTTTCACGCAGGTAGCTGCCTTGGAACGGGACCGGTGGGGCAGAGCAATCCTAGCGGCTCGCCCGAGCAGTGGAAGCCGGCGAGGGTGCGCGTTCAGCCGGATGAATGGGGCGCTGTCAGGGCCCCTCTCGTGGAGGATAAAAATCATGCTTTTTCCCTCATTACACATCCCATGCGAGCTTGTAATGATAAAACCTCATCCAAATCACACATTGCAGCTCAATATTCAGTGAGGACAGGGCCTTTTTAAGTCGAAATGTGCAAAAAAGCATCCTATCGCTCTGAAACGGCTGTTTTGCTCTCCACCACATTTACTGTCAGACTGGCCGAATTAGACCGATTCTGCCTCTTTCTTGCCTCTACATGTGAAGAACAGGGTGCTTGTGAGCATATTGTGCAGTTTCACGCAGGTAGCTGCCTTGGAACGGGACCGGTGGGGCAGAGCAATCCTAGCGGCTCGCCCGAGCAGTGGAAGCCGGCGAGGGTGCGCGTTCAGCCGGATGAATGGGGCGCTGTCAGGGCCCCTCTCGTGGAGGATAAAAATCATGCTTTTTCCCTCATTACACATCCCATGCGAGCTTGTGCGCGTTCAGCATAAAACCTCATCCAAATCACACATTGCAGCTCAATATTCAGTGAGGACAGGGCCTTTTTAAGTCGAAATGTGCAAAAAAGCATCCTATCGCTCTGAAACGGCTGTTTTGCTCTCCACCACATTTACTGTCAGACTGGCCGAATTAGACCGATTCTGCCTCTTTCTTGCCTCTACATGTGAAGAACAGGGTGCTTGTGAGCATATTGTGCAGTTTCAAGCAGGTAGCTGGCTTGGAACGGGACCGGTGGGGCAGAGCAATCCTAGCGGCTCGCCCGAGCAGTGGAAGCCGGCGAGGGTGCGCGTTCAGCCGGATGAATGGGGCGCTGTCAGGGCCCCTCTCGTGGAGGATAAAAATCATGCTTTTTCCCTCATTACACATCCCATGCGAGCTTGTAATGATAAAACCTCATCCAAATCACACATTGCAGCTCAATATTCAGTGAGGACAGGGCCTTTTTAAGTCGAAATGTGCAAAAAAGCATCCTATCGCTCTGAAACGGCTGTTTTGCTCTCCACCACATTTACTGTCAGACTGGCCGAATTAGACCGATTCTGCCTCTTTCTTGCCTCTACATGTGAAGAACAGGGTGCTTGTGAGCATATTGTGCAGTTTCAAGCAGGTAGCTGGCTTGGAACGGGACCGGTGGGGCAGAGCAATCCTAGCGGCTCGCCCGAGCAGTGGAAGCCGGCGAGGGTGCGCGTTCAGCCGGATGAATGGGGCGCTGTCAGGGCCCCTCTCGTGGAGGATAAAAATCATGCTTTTTCCCTCATTACACATCCCATGCGAGCTTGTAATGATAAAACCTCATCCAAATCACACATTGCAGCTCAATATTCAGTGAGGACAGGGCCTTTTTAAGTCGAAATGTGCAAAAAAGCATCCTATCGCTCTGAAACGGCTGTTTTGCTCTCCACCACATTTACTGTCAGACTGGCCGAATTAGACCGATTCTGCCTCTTTCTTGCCTCTACATGTGAAGAACAGGGTGCTTTGTGAGCATATTGTGCAGTTTCACGCAGGTAGCTGGCTTGGAACGTGACCGGTGGGGCAGAACAATCCTAGCGGCTCGCCCGAGCAGTGGAAGCCGGCGAGGGTGCGCGTTCAGCCGGATGAATGGGGCGCTGTCAGGGCCCCTCTCGTGGAGGATAAAAATCATGCTTTTTCCCTCATTACACATCCCATGCGAGCTTGTAATGATAAAACCTCATCCAAATCACACTTTGCAGCTCAATATTCAGTGAGGACAGGGCCTTTTTAAGTCGAAATGTGCAAAAAAGCATCCTATCGCTCTGAAACGGCTGTTTTGCTCTCCACCACATTTACTGTCAGACTGGCCGAATTAGACCGATTCTGCCTCTTTCTTGCCTCTACATGTGAAGAACAGGGTGCTTGTGAGCATATTGTGCAGTTTCAAGCAGGTAGCTGGCTTGGAACGGGACCGGTGGGGCAGAGCAATCCTAGCGGCTCGCCCGAGCAGTGGAAGCCGGCGAGGGTGCGCGTTCAGCCGGATGAATGGGGCGCTGTCAGGGCCCCTCTCGTGGAGGATAAAAATCATGCTTTTTCCCTCATTACACATCCCATGCGAGCTTGTAATGATAAAACCTCATCCAAATCACACATTGCAGCTCAATATTCAGTGAGGACAGGGCCTTTTTAAGTCGAAATGTGCAAAAAAGCATCCTATCGCTCTGAAACGGCTGTTTTGCTCTCCACCACATTTACTGTCAGACTGGCCGAATTAGACCGATTCTGCCTCTTTCTTGCCTCTACATGTGAAGAACAGGGTGCTTGTGAGCATATTGTGCAGTTTCACGCAGGTAGCTGCCTTGGAACGGGACCGGTGGGGCAGAGCAATCCTAGCGGCTCGCCCGAGCAGTGGAAGCCGGCGAGGGTGCGCGTTCAGCCGGATGAATGGGGCGCTGTCAGGGCCCCTCTCGTGGAGGATAAAAATCATGCTTTTTCCCTCATTACACATCCCATGCGAGCTTGTAATGATAAAACCTCATCCAAATCACACATTGCAGCTCAATATTCAGTGAGGACAGGGCCTTTTTAAGTCGAAATGTGCAAAAAAGCATCCTATCGCTCTGAAACGGCTGTTTTGCTCTCCACCACATTTACTGTCAGACTGGCCGAATTAGACCGATTCTGCCTCTTTCTTGCCTCTACATGTGAAGAACAGGGTGCTTGTGAGCATATTGTGCAGTTTCAAGCAGGTAGCTGGCTTGGAACGGG
Organism: Chelon labrosus; assembly: GCF_963514085.1. Lineage (NCBI taxonomy): Eukaryota > Metazoa > Chordata > Actinopteri > Mugiliformes > Mugilidae > Chelon > Chelon labrosus. Next base: position 72,965 of record NW_028181757.1, on the reverse strand, counting down.
ACCGGTGGGGCAGAGCAATCCTAGCGGCTCGCCCGACCAGTGGAAGCCGGCGAGGGTGCGCGTTCAGCCGGATGAATGGGGCGCTGTCAGGGCCCCTCTCGTGGAGGATAAAAATCATGCTTTTTCCCTCATTACACATCCCATGCGAGCTTGTAATGATAAAACCTCATCCAAATCACACATTGCAGCTCAATATTCAGTGAGGACAGGGCCTTTTTAAGTCGAAATGTGCAAAAAAGCATCCTATCGCTCTGAAACGGCTGTTTTGCTCTCCACCACATTTACTGTCAGACTGGCCGAATTAGACCGATTCTGCCTCTTTCTTGCCTCTACATGTGAAGAACAGGGTGCTTGTGAGCATATTGTGCAGTTTCAAGCAGGTAGCTGGCTTGGAACGGGACCGGTGGGGCAGAGCAATCCTAGCGGCTCGCCCGAGCAGTGGAAGCCGGCGAGGGTGCGCGTTCAGCCGGATGAATGGGGCGCTGTCAGGGCCCCTCTCGTGGAGGATAAAAATCATGCTTTTTCCCTCATTACACATCCCATGCGAGCTTGTAATGATAAAACCTCATCCAAATCACACATTGCAGCTCAATATTCAGTGAGGACAGGGCCTTTTTAAGTCGAAATGTGCAAAAAAGCATCCTATCGCTCTGAAACGGCTGTTTTGCTCTCCACCACATTTACTGTCAGACTGGCCGAATTAGACCGATTCTGCCTCTTTCTTGCCTCTACATGTGAAGAACAGGGTGCTTTGTGAGCATATTGTGCAGTTTCACGCAGGTAGCTGGCTTGGAACGTGACCGGTGGGGCAGAACAATCCTAGCGGCTCGCCCGAGCAGTGGAAGCCGGCGAGGGTGCGCGTTCAGCCGGATGAATGGGGCGCTGTCAGGGCCCCTCTCGTGGAGGATAAAAATCATGCTTTTTCCCTCATTACACATCCCATGCGAGCTTGTAATGATAAAACCTCATCCAAATCACACATTGCAGCTCAATATTCAGTGAGGACAGGGCCTTTTTAAGTCGAAATGTGCAAAAAAGCATCCTATCGCTCTGAAACGGCTGTTTTGCTCTCCACCACATTTACTGTCAGACTGGCCGAATTAGACCGATTCTGCCTCTTTCTTGCCTCTACATGTGAAGAACAGGGTGCTTGTGAGCATATTGTGCAGTTTCAAGCAGGTAGCTGGCTTGGAACGGGACCGGTGGGGCAGAGCAATCCTAGCGGCTCGCCCGAGCAGTGGAAGCCGGCGAGGGTGCGCGTTCAGCCGGATGAATGGGGCGCTGTCAGGGCCCCTCTCGTGGAGGATAAAAATCATGCTTTTTCCCTCATTACACATCCCATGCGAGCTTGTAATGATAAAACCTCATCCAAATCACACATTGCAGCTCAATATTCAGTGAGGACAGGGCCTTTTTAAGTCGAAATGTGCAAAAAAGCATCCTATCGCTCTGAAACGGCTGTTTTGCTCTCCACCACATTTACTGTCAGACTGGCCGAATTAGACCGATTCTGCCTCTTTCTTGCCTCTACATGTGAAGAACAGGGTGCTTGTGAGCATATTGTGCAGTTTCAAGCAGGTAGCTGGCTTGGAACGGGACCGGTGGGGCAGAGCAATCCTAGCGGCTCGCCCGACCAGTGGAAGCCGGCGAGGGTGCGCGTTCAGCCGGATGAATGGGGCGCTGTCAGGGCCCCTCTCGTGGAGGATAAAAATCATGCTTTTTCCCTCATTACACATCCCATGCGAGCTTGTAATGATAAAACCTCATCCAAATCACACATTGCAGCTCAATATTCAGTGAGGACAGGGCCTTTTTAAGTCGAAATGTGCAAAAAAGCATCCTATCGCTCTGAAACGGCTGTTTTGCTCTCCACCACATTTACTGTCAGACTGGCCGAATTAGACCGATTCTGCCTCTTTCTTGCCTCTACATGTGAAGAACAGGGTGCTTTGTGAGCATATTGTGCAGTTTCACGCAGGTAGCTGGCTTGGAACGTGACCGGTGGGGCAGAACAATCCTAGCGGCTCGCCCGAGCAGTGGAAGCCGGCGAGGGTGCGCGTTCAGCCGGATGAATGGGGCGCTGTCAGGGCCCCTCTCGTGGAGGATAAAAATCATGCTTTTTCCCTCATTACACATCCCATGCGAGCTTGTAATGATAAAACCTCATCCAAATCACACATTGCAGCTCAATATTCAGTGAGGACAGGGCCTTTTTAAGTCGAAATGTGCAAAAAAGCATCCTATCGCTCTGAAACGGCTGTTTTGCTCTCCACCACATTTACTGTCAGACTGGCCGAATTAGACCGATTCTGCCTCTTTCTTGCCTCTACATGTGAAGAACAGGGTGCTTGTGAGCATATTGTGCAGTTTCAAGCAGGTAGCTGGCTTGGAACGGGACCGGTGGGGCAGAGCAATCCTAGCGGCTCGCCCGAGCAGTGGAAGCCGGCGAGGGTGCGCGTTCAGCCGGATGAATGGGGCGCTGTCAGGGCCCCTCTCGTGGAGGATAAAAATCATGCTTTTTCCCTCATTACACATCCCATGCGAGCTTGTAATGATAAAACCTCATCCAAATCACACATTGCAGCTCAATATTCAGTGAGGACAGGGCCTTTTTAAGTCGAAATGTGCAAAAAAGCATCCTATCGCTCTGAAACGGCTGTTTTGCTCTCCACCACATTTACTGTCAGACTGGCCGAATTAGACCGATTCTGCCTCTTTCTTGCCTCTACATGTGAAGAACAGGGTGCTTGTGAGCATATTGTGCAGTTTCACGCAGGTAGCTGCCTTGGAACGGGACCGGTGGGGCAGAGCAATCCTAGCGGCTCGCCCGAGCAGTGAAAGCCGGCGAGGGTGCGCGTTCAGCCGGATGAATGGGGCGCTGTCAGGGCCCCTCTCGTGGAGGATAAAAATCATGCTTTTTCCCTCATTACACATCCCATGCGAGCTTGTAATGATAAAACCTCATCCAAATCACACATTGCAGCTCAATATTCAGTGAGGACAGGGCCTTTTTAAGTCGAAATGTGCAAAAAAGCATCCTATCGCTCTGAAACGGCTGTTTTGCTCTCCACCACATTTACTGTCAGACTGGCCGAATTAGACCGATTCTGCCTCTTTCTTGCCTCTACATGTGAAGAACAGGGTGCTTGTGAGCATATTGTGCAGTTTCAAGCAGGTAGCTGGCTTGGAACGGGACCGGTGGGGCAGAGCAATCCTAGCGGCTCGCCCGAGCAGTGGAAGCCGGCGAGGGTGCGCGTTCAGCCGGATGAATGGGGCGCTGTCAGGGCCCCTCTCGTGGAGGATAAAAATCATGCTTTTTCCCTCATTACACATCCCATGCGAGCTTGTAATGATAAAACCTCATCCAAATCACACATTGCAGCTCAATATTCAGTGAGGACAGGGCCTTTTTAAGTCGAAATGTGCAAAAAAGCATCCTATCGCTCTGAAACGGCTGTTTTGCTCTCCACCACATTTACTGTCAGACTGGCCGAATTAGACCGATTCTGCCTCTTTCTTGCCTCTACATGTGAAGAACAGGGTGCTTGTGAGCATATTGTGCAGTTTCAAGCAGGTAGCTGGCTTGGAACGGGACCGGTGGGGCAGAGCAATCCTAGCGGCTCGCCCGAGCAGTGGAAGCCGGCGAGGGTGCGCGTTCAGCCGGATGAATGGGGCGCTGTCAGGGCCCCTCTCGTGGAGGATAAAAATCATGCTTTTTCCCTCATTACACATCCCATGCGAGCTTGTAATGATAAAACCTCATCCAAATCACACATTGCAGCTCAATATTCAGTGAGGACAGGGCCTTTTTAAGTCGAAATGTGCAAAAAAGCATCCTATCGCTCTGAAACGGCTGTTTTGCTCTCCACCACATTTACTGTCAGACTGGCCGAATTAGACCGATTCTGCCTCTTTCTTGCCTCTACATGTGAAGAACAGGGTGCTTTGTGAGCATATTGTGCAGTTTCACGCAGGTAGCTGGCTTGGAACGTGACCGGTGGGGCAGAACAATCCTAGCGGCTCGCCCGAGCAGTGGAAGCCGGCGAGGGTGCGCGTTCAGCCGGATGAATGGGGCGCTGTCAGGGCCCCTCTCGTGGAGGATAAAAATCATGCTTTTTCCCTCATTACACATCCCATGCGAGCTTGTAATGATAAAACCTCATCCAAATCACACATTGCAGGTCAATATTCAGTGAGGACAGGGCCTTTTTAAGTCGAAATGTGCAAAAAAGCATCCTATCGCTCTGAAACGGCTGTTTTGCTCTCCACCACATTTACTGTCAGACTGGCCGAATTAGACCGATTCTGCCTCTTTCTTGCCTCTACATGTGAAGAACAGGGTGCTTGTGAGCATATTGTGCAGTTTCAAGCAGGTAGCTGGCTTGGAACGGGACCGGTGGGGCAGAGCAATCCTAGCGGCTCGCCCGAGCAGTGGAAGCCGGCGAGGGTGCGCGTTCAGCCGGATGAATGGGGCGCTGTCAGGGCCCCTCTCGTGGAGGATAAAAATCATGCTTTTTCCCTCATTACACATCCCATGCGAGCTTGTAATGATAAAACCTCATCCAAATCACACATTGCAGCTCAATATTCAGTGAGGACAGGGCCTTTTTAAGTCGAAATGTGCAAAAAAGCATCCTATCGCTCTGAAACGGCTGTTTTGCTCTCCACCACATTTACTGTCAGACTGGCCGAATTAGACCGATTCTGCCTCTTTCTTGCCTCTACATGTGAAGAACAGGGTGCTTGTGAGCATATTGTGCAGTTTCACGCAGGTAGCTGCCTTGGAACGGGACCGGTGGGGCAGAGCAATCCTAGCGGCTCGCCCGAGCAGTGGAAGCCGGCGAGGGTGCGCGTTCAGCCGGATGAATGGGGCGCTGTCAGGGCCCCTCTCGTGGAGGATAAAAATCATGCTTTTTCCCTCATTACACATCCCATGCGAGCTTGTAATGATAAAACCTCATCCAAATCACACATTGCAGCTCAATATTCAGTGAGGACAGGGCCTTTTTAAGTCGAAATGTGCAAAAAAGCATCCTATCGCTCTGAAACGGCTGTTTTGCTCTCCACCACATTTACTGTCAGACTGGCCGAATTAGACCGATTCTGCCTCTTTCTTGCCTCTACATGTGAAGAACAGGGTGCTTGTGAGCATATTGTGCAGTTTCAAGCAGGTAGCTGGCTTGGAACGGGACCGGTGGGGCAGAGCAATCCTAGCGGCTCGCCCGAGCAGTGGAAGCCGGCGAGGGTGCGCGTTCAGCCGGATGAATGGGGCGCTGTCAGGGCCCCTCTCGTGGAGGATAAAAATCATGCTTTTTCCCTCATTACACATCCCATGCGAGCTTGTAATGATAAAACCTCATCCAAATCACACATTGCAGCTCAATATTCAGTGAGGACAGGGCCTTTTTAAGTCGAAATGTGCAAAAAAGCATCCTATCGCTCTGAAACGGCTGTTTTGCTCTCCACCACATTTACTGTCAGACTGGCCGAATTAGACCGATTCTGCCTCTTTCTTGCCTCTACATGTGAAGAACAGGGTGCTTGTGAGCATATTGTGCAGTTTCAAGCAGGTAGCTGGCTTGGAACGGGACCGGTGGGGCAGAGCAATCCTAGCGGCTCGCCCGAGCAGTGGAAGCCGGCGAGGGTGCGCGTTCAGCCGGATGAATGGGGCGCTGTCAGGGCCCCTCTCGTGGAGGATAAAAATCATGCTTTTTCCCTCATTACACATCCCATGCGAGCTTGTAATGATAAAACCTCATCCAAATCACACATTGCAGCTCAATATTCAGTGAGGACAGGGCCTTTTTAAGTCGAAATGTGCAAAAAAGCATCCTATCGCTCTGAAACGGCTGTTTTGCTCTCCACCACATTTACTGTCAGACTGGCCGAATTAGACCGATTCTGCCTCTTTCTTGCCTCTACATGTGAAGAACAGGGTGCTTGTGAGCATATTGTGCAGTTTCAAGCAGGTAGCTGGCTTGGAACGGGACCGGTGGGGCAGAGCAATCCTAGCGGCTCGCCCGAGCAGTGGAAGCCGGCGAGGGTGCGCGTTCAGCCGGATGAATGGGGCGCTGTCAGGGCCCCTCTCGTGGAGGATAAAAATCATGCTTTTTCCCTCATTACACATCCCATGCGAGCTTGTAATGATAAAACCTCATCCAAATCACACATTGCAGCTCAATATTCAGTGAGGACAGGGCCTTTTTAAGTCGAAATGTGCAAAAAAGCATCCTATCGCTCTGAAACGGCTGTTTTGCTCTCCACCACATTTACTGTCAGACTGGCCGAATTAGACCGATTCTGCCTCTTTCTTGCCTCTACATGTGAAGAACAGGGTGCTTGTGAGCATATTGTGCAGTTTCAAGCAGATAGCTGGCTTGGAACGGGACCGGTGGGGCAGAGCAATCCTAGCGGCTCGCCCGAGCAGTGGAAGCCGGCGAGGGTGCGCGTTCAGCCGGATGAATGGGGCGCTGTCAGGGCCCCTCTCGTGGAGGATAAAAATCATGCTTTTTCCCTCATTACACATCCCATGCGAGCTTGTAATGATAAAACCTCATCCAAATCACACATTGCAGCTCAATATTCAGTGAGGACAGGGCCTTTTTAAGTCGAAATGTGCAAAAAAGCATCCTATCGCTCTGAAACGGCTGTTTTAATCTCCACCACATTTACTGTCAGACTGGCCGAATTAGACCGATTCTGCCTCTTTCTTGCCTCTACATGTGAAGAACAGGGTGCTTGTGAGCATATTGTGCAGTTTCAAGCTGGTAGCTGGCTTGGAACGGGACCGGTGGGGCAGAGCAATCCTAGCGGCTCGCCCGAGCAGTGGAAGCCGGCGAGAGTGCGCGTTCAGCCGGATGAATGGGGCGCTGTCAGGGCCCCTCTCGTGGAGGATAAAAATCATGCTTTTTCCCTCATTACACATCCCATGCGAGCTTGTAATGATAAAACCTCATCCAAATCACACATTGCAGCTCAATATTCAGTGAGGACAGGGCCTTTTTAAGTCGAAATGTGCAAAAAAGCATCCTATCGCTCTGAAACGGCTGTTTTGCTCTCCACCACATTTACTGTCAGACTGGCCGAATTAGACCGATTCTGCCTCTTTCTTGCCTCTACATGTGAAGAACAGGGTGCTTGTGAGCATATTGTGCAGTTTCAAGCAGATAGCTGGCTTGGAACGGGACCGGTGGGGCAGAGCAATCCTAGCGGCTCGCCCGAGCAGTGGAAGCCGGCGAGGGTGCGCGTTCAGCCGGATGAATGGGGCGCTGTCAGGGCCCCTCTCGTGGAGGATAAAAATCATGCTTTTTCCCTCATTACACATCCCATGCGAGCTTGTAATGATAAAACCTCATCCAAATCACACATTGCAGCTCAATATTCAGTGAGGACAGGGCCTTTTTAAGTCGAAATGTGCAAAAAAAGCATCCTCTCGCTCTGAAACGGCTGTTTTGCTCTCCACCACATTTACTGTCAGACTGGCCGAATTAGACCGATTCTGCCTCTTTCTTGCCTCTACATGTGAAGAACAGGGTGCTTGTGAGCATATTGTGCAGTTTCAAGCAGGTAGCTGGCTTGGAACGGGACCGGTGGGGCAGAGCAATCCTAGCGGCTCGCCCGAGCAGTGGAAGCCGGCGAGGGTGCGCGTTCAGCCGGATGAATGGGGCGCTGTCAGGGCCCCTCTCGTGGAGGATAAAAATCATGCTTTTTCCCTCATTACACATCCCATGCGAGCTTGTAATGATAAAACCTCATCCAAATTACACATTGCAGCTCAATATTCAGTGAGGACAGGGCCTTTTTAAGTCGAAATGTGCAAAAAAAGCATCCTCTCGCTCTGAAACGGCTGTTTTGCTCTCCACCACATTTACTGTCAGACTGGCCGAATTAGACCGATTCTGCCTCTTTCTTGCCTCTACATGTGAAGAACAGGGTGCTTGTGAGCATATTGTGCAGTTTCAAGCAGGTAGCTGGCTTGGAACGGGACCGGTGGGGCAGAGCAATCCTAGCGGCTCGCCCGAGCAGTGGAAGCCGGCGAGGGTGCGCGTTCAGCCGGATGAATGGGGCGCTGTCAGGGCCCCTCTCGTGGAGGATAAAAATCATGCTTTTTCCCTCATTACACATCCCATGCGAGCTTGTAATGATAAAAACTCATCCAAATCACACATTGCAGCTCAATATTCAGTGAGGACAGGGCCTTTTTAAGTCGAAATGTGCAAAAAAGCATCCTATCGCTCTGAAACGGCTGTTTTGCTCTCCACCACATTTACTGTCAGACTGGCCGAATTAGACCGATTCTGCCTCTTTCTTGCTTCTACCTGTGAAGAACAGGGTGCTTGTGAGCATATTGTGCAGTTTCAAGCAGGTAGCTGGCTTGGAACGGGACCGGTGGGGCAGAGCAATCCTAGCGGCTCGCCCGACCAGTGGAAGCCGGCGAGGGTGCGCGTTCAGCCGGATGAATGGGGCGCTGTCAGGGCCCCTCTCGTGGAGGATAAAAATCATGCTTTTTCCCTCATTACACATCCCATGCGAGCTTGTAATGATAAAACCTCATCCAAATCACACATTGCAGCTCAATATTCAGTGAGGACAGGGCCTTTTTAAGTCGAAATGTGCAAAAAAGCATCCTATCGCTCTGAAACGGCTGTTTCAATCTCCACCACATTTACTGTCAGACTGGCCGAATTAGACCGATTCTGCCTCTTTCTTGCCTCTACATGTGAAGAACAGGGTGCTTGTGAGCATATTGTGCAGTTTCAAGCTGGTAGCTGGCTTGGAACGGGACCGGTGGGGCAGAGCAATCCTAGCGGCTCGCCCGAGCAGTGGAAGCCGGCGAGAGTGCGCGTTCAGCCGGATGAATGGGGCGCTGTCAGGGCCCCTCTCGTGGAGGATAAAAATCATGCTTTTTCCCTCATTACACATCCCATGCGAGCTTGTAATGATAAAACCTCATCCAAATCACACATTGCAGCTCAATATTCAGTGAGGACAGGGCCTTTTTAAGTCGAAATGTGCAAAAAAGCATCCTATCGCTCTGAAACGGCTGTTTTGCTCTCCACCACATTTACTGTCAGACTGGCCGAATTAGACCGATTCTGCCTCTTTCTTGCCTCTACATGTGAAGAACAGGGTGCTTGTGAGCATATTGTGCAGTTTCAAGCAGATAGCTGGCTTGGAACGGGACCGGTGGGGCAGAGCAATCCTAGCGGCTCGCCCGAGCAGTGGAAGCCGGCGAGGGTGCGCGTTCAGCCGGATGAATGGGGCGCTGTCAGGGCCCCTCTCGTGGAGGATAAAAATCATGCTTTTTCCCTCATTACACATCCCATGCGAGCTTGTAATGATAAAACCTCATCCAAATCACACATTGCAGCTCAATATTCAGTGAGGACAGGGCCTTTTTAAGTCGAAATGTGCAAAAAAAGCATCCTCTCGCTCTGAAACGGCTGTTTTGCTCTCCACCACATTTACTGTCAGACTGGCCGAATTAGACCGATTCTGCCTCTTTCTTGCCTCTACATGTGAAGAACAGGGTGCTTGTGAGCATATTGTGCAGTTTCAAGCAGGTAGCTGGCTTGGAACGGGACCGGTGGGGCAGAGCAATCCTAGCGGCTCGCCCGAGCAGTGGAAGCCGGCGAGGGTGCGCGTTCAGCCGGATGAATGGGGCGCTGTCAGGGCCCCTCTCGTGGAGGATAAAAATCATGCTTTTTCCCTCATTACACATCCCATGCGAGCTTGTAATGATAAAACCTCATCCAAATTACACATTGCAGCTCAATATTCAGTGAGGACAGGGCCTTTTTAAGTCGAAATGTGCAAAAAAAGCATCCTCTCGCTCTGAAACGGCTGTTTTGCTCTCCACCACATTTACTGTCAGACTGGCCGAATTAGACCGATTCTGCCTCTTTCTTGCCTCTACATGTGAAGAACAGGGTGCTTGTGAGCATATTGTGCAGTTTCAAGCAGGTAGCTGGCTTGGAACGGGACCGGTGGGGCAGAGCAATCCTAGCGGCTCGCCCGAGCAGTGGAAGCCGGCGAGGGTGCGCGTTCAGCCGGATGAATGGGGCGCTGTCAGGGCCCCTCTCGTGGAGGATAAAAATCATGCTTTTTCCCTCATTACACATCCCATGCGAGCTTGTAATGATAAAAACTCATCCAAATCACACATTGCAGCTCAATATTCAGTGAGGACAGGGCCTTTTTAAGTCGAAATGTGCAAAAAAGCATCCTATCGCTCTGAAACGGCTGTTTTGCTCTCCACCACATTTACTGTCAGACTGGCCGAATTAGACCGATTCTGCCTCTTTCTTGCCTCTACCTGTGAAGAACAGGGTGCTTGTGAGCATATTGTGCAGTTTCAAGCAGGTAGCTGGCTTGGAACGGGACCGGTGGGGCAGAGCAATCCTAGCGGCTCGCCCGAGCAGTGGAAGCCGGCGAGGGTGCGCGTTCAGCCGGATGAATGGGGCGCTGTCAGGGCCCCTCTCGTGGAGGATAAAAATCATGCTTTTTCCCTCATTACACATCCCATGCGAGCTTGTAATGATAAAACCTCATCCAAATCACACATTGCAGCTCAATATTCAGTGAGGACAGGGCCTTTTTAAGTCGAAATGTGCAAAAAAGCATCCTATCGCTCTGAAACGGCTGTTTTAATCTCCACCACATTTACTGTCAGACTGGCCGAATTAGACCGATTCTGCCTCTTTCTTGCCTCTACATGTGAAGAACAGGGTGCTTGTGAGCATATTGTGCAGTTTCAAGCTGGTAGCTGGCTTGGAACGGGACCGGTGGGGCAGAGCAATCCTAGCGGCTCGCCCGAGCAGTGGAAGCCGGCGAGAGTGCGCGTTCAGCCGGATGAATGGGGCGCTGTCAGGGCCCCTCTCGTGGAGGATAAAAATCATGCTTTTTCCCTCATTACACATCCCATGAGAGCTTGTAATGATAAAACCTCATCCAAATCACACATTGCAGCTCAATATTCAGTGAGGACAGGGCCTTTTTAAGTCGAAATGTGCAAAAAAGCATCCTATCGCTCTGAAACGGCTGTTTTGCTCTCCACCACATTTACTGTCAGACTGGCCGAATTAGACCGATTCTGCCTCTTTCTTGCCTCTACATGTGAAGAACAGGGTGCTTGTGAGCATATTGTGCAGTTTCAAGCAGGTAGCTGGCTTGGAACGGGACCGGTGGGGCAGAGCAATCCTAGCGGCTCGCCCGAGCAGTGGAAGCCGGCGAGGGTGCGCGTTCAGCCGGATGAATGGGGCGCTGTCAGGGCCCCTCTCGTGGAGGATAAAAATCATGCTTTTTCCCTCATTACACATCCCATGCGAGCTTGTAATGATAAAACCTCATCCAAATCACACATTGCAGCTCAATATTCAGTGAGGACAGGGCCTTTTTAAGTCGAAATGTGCAAAAAAAGCATCCTCTCGCTCTGAAACGGCTGTTTTGCTCTCCACCACATTTACTGTCAGACTGGCCGAATTAGACCGATTCTGCCTCTTTCTTGCCTCTACATGTGAAGAACAGGGTGCTTGTGAGCATATTGTGCAGTTTCAAGCAGGTAGCTGGCTTGGAACGGGACCGGTGGGGCAGAGCAATCCTAGCGGCTCGCCCGAGCAGTGGAAGCCGGCGAGGGTGCGCGTTCAGCCGGATGAATGGGGCGCTGTCAGGGCCCCTCTCGTGGAGGATAAAAATCATGCTTTTTCCCTCATTACACATCCCATGCGAGCTTGTAATGATAAAAACTCATCCAAATCACACATTGCAGCTCAATATTCAGTGAGGACAGGGCCTTTTTAAGTCGAAATGTGCAAAAAAGCATCCTATCGCTCTGAAACGGCTGTTTTAATCTCCACCACATTTACTGTCAGACTGGCCGAATTAGACCGATTCTGCCTCTTTCTTGCCTCTACATGTGAAGAACAGGGTGCTTGTGAGCATATTGTGCAGTTTCAAGCAGGTAGCTGGCTTGGAACGGGACCGGTGGGGCAGAGCAATCCTAGCGGCTCGCCCGAGCAGTGGAAGCCGGCGAGGGTGCGCGTTCAGCCGGATGAATGGGGCGCTGTCAGGGCCCCTCTCGTGGAGGATAAAAATCATGCTTTTTCTCTCATTACACATCCCATGCGAGCTTGTAATGATAAAACCTCATCCAAATCACACATTGCAGCTCAATATTCAGTGAGGACAGGGCCTTTTTAAGTCGAAATGTGCAAAAAAAGCATCCTCTCGCTCTGAAACGGCTGTTTTGCTCTCCACCACATTTACTGTCAGACTGGCCGAATTAGACCGATTCTGCCTCTTTCTTGCCTCTACATGTGAAGAACAGGGTGCTTGTGAGCATATTGTGCAGTTTCAAGCAGGTAGCTGGCTTGGAACGGGACCGGTGGGGCAGAGCAATCCTAGCGGCTCGCCCGAGCAGTGGAAGCCGGCGAGGGTGCGCGTTCAGCCGGATGAATGGGGCGCTGTCAGGGCCCCTCTCGTGGAGGATAAAAATCATGCTTTTTCCCTCATTACACATCCCATGCGAGCTTGTAATGATAAAAACTCATCCAAATGACACATTGCAGCTCAATATTCAGTGAGGACAGGGCCTTTTTAAGTCGAAATGTGCAAAAAAGCATCCTATCGCTCTGAAACGGCTGTTTTAATCTCCACCACATTTACTGTCAGACTGGCCGAATTAGACCGATTCTGCCTCTTTCTTGCCTCTACATGTGAAGAACAGGGTGCTTGTGAGCATATTGTGCAGTTTCAAGCAGGTAGCTGGCTTGGAACGGGACCGGTGGGGCAGAGCAATCCTAGCGGCTCGCCCGAGCAGTGGAAGCCGGCGAGGGTGCGCGTTCAGCCGGATGAATGGGGCGCTGTCAGGGCCCCTCTCGTGGAGGATAAAAATCATGCTTTTTCCCTCATTACACATCCCATGCGAGCTTGTAATGATAAAACCTCATCCAAATCACACATTGCAGCTCAATATTCAGTGAGGACAGGGCCTTTTTAAGTCGAAATGTGCAAAAAAAGCATCCTCTCGCTCTGAAACGGCTGTTTTGCTCTCCACCACATTTACTGTCAGACTGGCCGAATTAGACCGATTCTGCCTCTTTCTTGCCTCTACATGTGAAGAACAGGGTGCTTGTGAGCATATTGTGCAGTTTCAAGCAGGTAGCTGGCTTGGAACGGGACCGGTGGGGCAGAGCAATCCTAGCGGCTCGCCCGAGCAGTGGAAGCCGGCGAGGGTGCGCGTTCAGCCGGATGAATGGGGCGCTGTCAGGGCCCCTCTCGTGGAGGATAAAAATCATGCTTTTTCCCTCATTACACATCCCATGCGAGCTTGTAATGATAAAAACTCATCCAAATCACACATTGCAGCTCAATATTCAGTGAGGACAGGGCCTTTTTAAGTCGAAATGTGCAAAAAAGCATCCTATCGCTCTGAAACGGCTGTTTTAATCTCCACCACATTTACTGTCAGACTGGCCGAATTAGACCGATTCTGCCTCTTTCTTGCCTCTACATGTGAAGAACAGGGTGCTTGTGAGCATATTGTGCAGTTTCAAGCTGGTAGCTGACTTGGAACGGGACCGGTGGGGCAGAGCAATCCTAGCGGCTCGCCCGAGCAGTGGAAGCCGGCGAGAGTGCGCGTTCAGCCGGATGAATGGGGCGCTGTCAGGGCCCCTCTCGTGGAGGATAAAAATCATGCTTTTTCCCTCATTACACATCCCATGCGAGCTTGTAATGATAAAACCTCATCCAAATCACACATTGCAGCTCAATATTCAGTGAGGACAGGGCCTTTTTAAGTCGAAATGTGCAAAAAAGCATCCTATCGCTCTGAAACGGCTGTTTTGCTCTCCACCACATTTACTGTCAGACTGGCCGAATTAGACCGATTCTGCCTCTTTCTTGCCTCTACATGTGAAGAACGGGGTGCTTGTGAGCATATTGTGCAGTTTCAAGCAGGTAGCTGGCTTGGAACGGGACCGGTGGGGCAGAGCAATCCTAGCGGCTCGCCCGAGCAGTGGAAGCCGGCGAGGGTGCGCGTTCAGCCGGATGAATGGGGCGCTGTCAGGGCCCCTCTCGTGGAGGATAAAAATCATGCTTTTTCCCTCATTACACATCCCATGCGAGCTTGTAATGATAAAACCTCATCCAAATCACACATTGCAGCTCAATATTCAGTGAGGACAGGGCCTTTTTAAGTCGAAATTAGCAAAAAAAGCATCCTCTCGCTCTGAAACGGCTGTTTTGCTCTCCACCACATTTACTGTCAGACTGGCCGAATTAGACCGATTCTGCCTCTTTCTTGCCTCTACATGTGAAGAACAGGGTGCTTGTGAGCATATTGTGCAGTTTCAAGCAGGTAGCTGGCTTGGAAGGGGACCGGTGGGGCAGACCAATCCTAGAGGCTCGCCCGAGCAGTGGAAGCCGGCGAGGGTGCGCGTTCAGCCGGATGAATGGGGCGGTGTCAGGGCCCCTCTCGTGGAGGATAAAAATCATGCTTTTTCCCTCATTACACATCCCATGCGAGCTTGTAATGATAAAACCTGATCCAAATCACACATTGCAGCTCAATATTCAGTGAGGACAGGGCGTTTTTAATTCGAAATGTTAGAAAACGCATCCTCTCGCTCTGAAACCTCTGTTTTGCTGTCCAGCACATTAACGTGTCAGACTGGCAGAATTAGACCAATTCTGCCTCTTTACTACCTCTACATGTGAAGAACAGGCTCGTTGTGAGCAGATTGTGCAGTTTCAAGCCAACACAGTCTCACACCTTGTCGTCACATGCTGCCGTTTGGTCATTTAGCCCTGACGTCCTAAGCCGACGTCCAGGGGTGCCCCTCTTCGTCGCTTGACGCCGTAGAGGGTCATCCGATAGATTTGAATGCAAATCCCTCATCTTTGTATTTTGACGGAAAAGGGGTTAGCCATCCAGCGGTTTGCCTGCGCTGGAAATATGTTTTTTGGCGATTGATTTTGTGTTACAAATGTGTATTTTGCAGTACCGTGCGGCGGGCGCATATGCTGAACAATCATTGGTGCGGTGAACATTTTCGTGGGCCAGAAACCCTTGTCTTCGCTACCACGATTTTTTTTTAAAAAAAAAGTATAGCCTACATTAAAATGACATAATTACTGGAGTTACAGGACTGCATATTTGCTGTAGGCTTAAAACATGCCTTAATTTAGGTGGGATATTTTGTCGATAGTATTTCAATTTACAATGTCTATTTAGTGTGCCTACTTTTTCCTTACGTTTTTTTTTTTTTTTTTTAACTTGTCTCTGCGATCTCATTTTCAACCTGCGACGCATAGCAACCGTTGCTATGGGTAAACAAAACCAGCAGACTCTGGCCTAGAATTCTGTATTCTGTCTGGTCCAGTTTGCTCACTTATCTAATATTTTGTTGTGTAGTTGGGTTTTGTAACGGAACGACAGAACGACCACAGTTGTAGTTTTTCCTGCACCCAAATTACGACCCAGTGTTACGTTTGGGTGTGACTAGCCTCGCTAGTGCCCTCTAGCGGCATCGTAATAAGCAGGCTGAAAGCTGTTTTAATTCCCGCTCTATAGCTGTTAATACGTCACTTAATTAAGTTTTAATATTTTTTCATGCTAGAAAGTAATGGTGCAGATCCCCAATATGTGATCAGTTTATCCAAATAACGCCTGGTTGGAAGTTTGCTCCGATGTTTTCGGAGAAGTTAAGCGCCACCTGTGGAACAGGAGCAGCGAGTCATCTCATAGACGAACGGCCGGCCTCCTGATGTGATCCGCCGGTCAACCTCCGTCGTCATCCCGGGGTAGAAAACGAGCCGATTAGTGTAAAAAAACTACCCACACCCTCAAAGTGAATGCTAGTAATGCTGTATTACTCAATGCATTCGTTAAACCTGGTGCATTTTGAACAGTATTATTAAAAGAAGGCTTATAGTGACGTAGTTGGACTCATTCCAATCCTGTCTATAGCTGTCCGCCGTGGATTGGCTGCGTTCGGTTTCTGCCGCTCAACCAAGCTACAGCAAAGCGTCATAATATTTTCAAATGAACGACTCAAATGCAGTGTTGTGTGTCATTTCTTAACTTAAAGCAACTATAATCTCTGCCGTTACAAGTTCGGCTGTAGTAAATATTTCATGTGTTCAGCAGATAAACCAATCCAAACCCTGCCTGTAAGCCTACTGAAGCGGGAGAACCAAACTGCATTGCTGTTTGGCGTAAATCTATATTGCGCGGTTCTAAACACATCCTAAATAAACTCTCTTTACTTTTTCTTAACATATATCGACTTAAAGCAATGTCATCGCTAGTTCGGCAATACTAGATATTCAATGTAATCAGTATATATATCTTTTTACAACCCTATTTTAACCTATGTTTGAAAACTGAAAAAACTACAAATATCACGTGACTTGGTATCAAGCTACATGTCGCAGGTCAAGGGATTTGTAGGTTCTACAACGATTAGTGATTTCCTTGAATAGGAGGTTATAAATAATAAAATGAATATATAGCCGGGGGTTTAAGGGTGTGGGAAACACATTTCTGTGACCAGAATTTAAGTATATAATTGTCAAGTGGGTGAAAAGATATGTTTACCATCTTGAACAGCGCCCCCACTCTCTGTCTATATCCACTCGGTATAGTCACACAGCTGAGTTCATAAGCTTTCTACAGTACTTTGTCCCATGTCTATAGCCCCTTTTGATGCAGAATTACAGCCCTTCAGAACTTCTCAGAAGTCAGGGTTCAAAGGTCAATAGTTCAAAGAAGGAGCCATTTACAATCCCCTAACTAACATATGCTATTCCCCAGGTTGAGCCCTTTCCAATGATATCTTTATTATAGTCCTACAACAAAGTATGGATTTTCACATTTCATGGACACAGCTGTGCACAGGCTTAGATTCAGAGAGCCTTTTGAGGGCTCAGCCCATGAAATAAGGATTTTTTTTTTTTTTTTTTAAATAACAGTGAGAAAAATCATGTAAGGTAGTCATATCTGACAGATTTACAACTGAATTAGTAATTTATATTGTATCTGCTCATTTGTTTTTGCCAATTAATTAAGTCCACCAGACATCTTCAACCCGTGTGTAAACTAACATCACAACAGCTATTTGTCAAGGGACTTTGAGTAAATCAGTTACACATACCGTTGTTATGATGTCCAATAGGTCATTTCTGACACCCGTGTGTTTCAATGAAAAAACAGCATCTCAACAAAACACTAATGAGGATATGCGACAGGGGCATTCCTTGATTTCAGAATATTGTAACTTCTATCCTCACCTATAGTGTAACTACAGATTCACGACTTATGCCTTTAACAATAAATGTTAATCAAAACTAAATCAATTCTTAGTAATTAACAAGCAATATAAGCACAGCTGATGGATAAGAATGTACTTCTTGATAACATGGGCTTGTCTTTTATGCTGGCTAAGTCACTGTATTGGGTGTGATTGGATGAAGTTGTCTGTTAACCCCTCACCCTTTTTTAGTGAAAACAAACCTATTCAGGCTGCTAATTTATAAACTGTTAACAATCATGAAACTGAATTGAATGGAAATGAACACAGACAGAGACAGGTGGCAGGTATTTTATTTTAAAACATTACCAGACATTAACATTTATCATTCATGCAGCCTGCCTCCTCAAAGATCAAGCAAAACAGATCATAAAGCAGTTATATCAAAGAATATATAACTGACTTTCACTCTTGTCATCAATTAAATACCAGTCTGAATCAAACATTAAAAATTAATTATTAAAAAATAAACATGTCTATACTTGAACATTTTTGATTCCCACAGTATGGCATAATCCTCCGTCAGTCTCCAATAACCGTCATACAACACAGCAACAATAACAAACAATACAACACAGCAACAACAACAAAATCAATATGACACAGTAACAGTCTATTTCAGGATGTTAGCTTTGAATGTTGTCTTTTGGCTCCCAGGAGTTTTTCCACTTTGTCCCACTGCAAGACAGACAGACAGACAGCATTAAGTATTACTGTTAAATTGTTTGAAAATTACTGAAAAATGTACAGTTTCCAGTGACACATTGATTCCTCAGTTATGCAGGCATTTTGTAATACCTGGTAAAATGATCCACATTCTGTATGTGTATGCAACAGCCTATATTTGAAGATAACGCGATAAATTAGTGTAGCCAAGTTAGATAAAAAAGTGCATTATGTAACACAGTATGCATGTAGTACACAACGTACATACTATGTAGTCAGGCACCTACAAGATACAAACATGTCATGTTTTCAATTTGCAGTATAACTTTACTCACAATGCTTGTAACATCAGAAATATAATGTACTGCAGAAACTTATGTCAGAATTTAGTTTCCCAACACAAATCATAGAAGTTGTTCCTTCGTGAAATTGAGGGTCCAAGGACAGAGGATGTCACATACTGTATAGATTGTAAACCCCCTGGGACAAATTGAATTGATTTGATTTTGGGCGATAGAAATAAAATTAGATTTGACTTTAAGTCCTTTTGATGCTGGATGACATCAGCAAAACTGTCTAATCAAGGGGCTACCTGTCTGTTTAACTTCATGTTTACCCCTTATTTTCCAGTCAGTATCTTACTATTATATGCATGTTATGTTCCTTTGTAGAAATCATGGCCAATCAAACAGTGATGCAGGCTATGGGTTAAGAGAAGGCTGGAATGAGACTGTTCTCACTGAAACAGTTTGACAGGTATACATATAGTGATAATAAAATTACTGATGACAACACTTTTAAATGATCCAATGATCACTTTGAGCTACTCACCCTCAAACGTAACAGTGAGTCGTAATTTGGGTGCACGCAAAACGACAACTGTGACCGCAGTGTCGATATTTACTCGACCGCTCTGGGTGGCTTAAGTTTGAAACGTAACATGAGGTCGTAATTCGCAGTTGTACACACGACTCATGTGGTCGTTTTTTCGAGGAGGACAGTCTCAAATGAACACAGACAGAGACAGGTGGCAGGTATTTTATTTCAAAACATTACCAGACATTAACATTTATCATTCATGTAGCCTGCCTCCTCAAAGATCAAGCAAAACAGATCATAAAGAAGTTATATCAAAGATATATAATAACTGATTTTCACTTGTCATCAATTAAATACCAGTCTGAATCAAACAATAAAAATTAATTAAAAAAGAAATATGCCTATACTTCAACATTTTTGATTTCCACAATATGGCATAATCCCCTGTCAGTCTCCATAACTGCCATACAACACAGCAACAATAACAAAATCAATATGACACAGTAACGGTCTATTTCAGGATGTTAGCTTTGAATGTTGTCTTTTGGCTCCCAGGAGTTTTTCCACTTTGTCCTACTGCAAGACAGATAGATCGACAGTATTAAGTCACCTTAAGGACAGGTTCGTTTTACTCAAGGCAAGAGACACATTTCACTTGTGAAGGAATTATGTATATACTTTATTACAAAAATGGTCTAAAACACACAGTAAAAACACCATTCACTCAGGGGAACTAATGGGAAAAAAAATGGTTGCTGAGGCTCCTGGTGTGTTGGAGCCAAGGGCTGGGACGGAGACACCCAACTAAAACAATAAGCACCCAGACACTCGTGCTAATCGCCCACACATGCACACACAAAATCGGTGAAGAGACCCAGAACCAAGGGGAGCACAGCACACCAAACGGGGGGGGGATCCCACCACCAGACCACCAGCGCCACCACCGGACCTCAGCAACTAAAGAAGAAAAACAGGGAAATCAGTGGGGTTGCACTAACACACAAACATAACAAAAACACCCAAACTCTAATCAAACAGGCAGTTGGCAAACAATATCAATCAATAAACAAAACAAAAATACAATCGGCCAATTGCCAGGTCTAGAAAGGAATAACGAAAAAAACAAAGGAATCCACCAAACAGAATATCAAAAATAAAGAAAAATAACAAATCCAATAAACAGGCGGAATAAACTGAGTCAACTATAGAAAGAAAACAAAATAATCGAACATAAAGGGGACTTCACCCCACTATCAACCATTAAATGTGAATCTCCTTGATGCACGAAACGATCTACGGCCGAGCCGCCCAACGGGCAGCTAAACACCAGGAGAGACAATGTAAAAGCAGCGAAAATGATGCAAATATAAAGCACAGCATCAAGCCAATAATAGTAAAGCAGCAAAGCAAAACAGCAGCGGTCCCCCCTAGCTCGTAACGATGTGTAGCGTGATTAGCGTCACACGGCCCTGTCAGCTGATGCTGACGTCACCCGTTCCCGAGATCCACTTGACCACGGGGATCTGCGGACCCAATAAATCGGTTAATGATAGCTAGCATAGGTGTACCAAAGTGGGAAAGGTCAAGGGGCTACATACCAGTTAGCAGGGTTGGCTAGTCATAACACACCGCAGGGAGAAGAGCGTGCTGCACAGCTCCCATCTACCTGTGATCATATGATAATTAGCTGCCGCTAACTAGCAGCAATCAACTGTGCAGAGAGAGTGAGACGCTCACCACCGAAGGCCATTTAAGTAGCACACACACAGGAGTATAGGAGGCACCCAATCAGACGCTCTGCCCGAGGCAGAAGTTCCGAACCGGAAATGACGTACCCAGTCGGGGAGCAGCGAGAGAACTGGCGGCGGGGAAGGGGATCACCCGTTTTATAGGTCTGTGCGCCCCCACTGGTTGGTTGTATTAATGTCAATTAAAACCCACAGATCTCTATACTGCTACACAGGCATTTTGTAATACCTGGTAAAATGATCCACATTCTGTTTCCTATATCTGAAGATATAGGAAGACGCGATAAGTTAGTGTAGCCAAGTTAGATAAAAAAAAGAAAAGTGTATTATGTAACACAGTATGCATGTAGTACACAACGTGCATACTTTGTAGTCAGGCACCTACAAGGTACAAACATGTCATGTTTTCAATTTGCAGTATAACATTACTCATAATGCTTCTAACATCAGAAATATAATGTAGCTACTGCAGAAACTTGTGTCAGAATTTAGTTTCCCTACACAAATCATAGTAGTTGTTCCTTAGCGAAATTTAGGGTCTAAGGACAGAGGATGTCACATACTGTATAGATCAGTGGTCGGCAACTGGCGGCCCGCTTCCAGTAATATCTGGCCCGCCAGATGACATTGAAAATCTGATTTGAAAGAAAAAAGTTTTAAAATTATTTACTATCACAAAAACGACAATTCCATAGAGAATTCAGACCTTTTATTTAGAAAAGATAAAAATAAAATAAAAGCGTAATTTTCTTGATTCAGGACGCACACTGGCTTGTGGTGGGAACGTGGGACATATGCGTTCTTGAAATTACAGAGCAAAAAAGGAAAAAGCGAAAAAAGAAATTACTGTTTAAATTAAATAAAGCAACAATGAATATGACTAATAAAAACGGTAATGACAAGCTTAAAAGATTACTCACTTAATGGGACAACTGGCATCTCCCTTCAGTCACGATCTTTTGGATGTCAGGAGATATGGATGTGACTTTCACCCGCAAGCAGTTATTCCAGATTTTTGTGCGTCAGGCGATCCCTCTCGTGCGTCTTAATGGCATTCATCGTAGAAAAGGTGACTTGTAGGTGGAGGGAAACATCGTCAGCACATAAAAGGCGAGTTTCTTGACCCATCTGTACTCATCTGAGCATGTCATCCAAAAGTCATCCACTGATTGAAATCCATAAGCTCCAGCTGAAATACGGCCTCACGAACTGCGGTCAAGTGCGGTCGTTCACAGAAAGCGAGTCAAGCCAGCCGCGTTCGGATTTTTCTTGCGCGTATATTTGTTGACTTACAAATATGCCGGGACAGGCCAAAATGCGAAATGCACACAAAAATTAATGAATAAATACAAGCTTTTTCATAACGCAGCCATAGAGTGGAGCTAAAGCAGTAACACCAATAACAGTCTGTAGCAAACTGAAGTTACTTTATTTTAAACGAATGACTTTCTTGTTCAAGATATAATAGTAGCCTATAGATGGGGGGAAAACGTTTTGTTAAGGAGAAAAAAACAGCATGTTTGTAACGAAGCACAGTTCGTTACCCGTAAATATTGCACATGGGTAATTTGCACAACAATAACTTGAGTTTCTGAAATAACTGCACATTGCACTTTAGTCACGATAGCACTTTATTTGCTAAATATTTGCACATTTTGGTACAGATACGTAAATGACTTTATTGAATGTTTAAAGAATTTTTAAGTAACCTCGTGGCCACGGGTGGTTACGTGCCGTCGGGCGGGTGCGGGGGTGCACACTCGGCTCCGCCTGCAAGAAAGGGAAGTTAAGCTCTGACAAAATTATGCATATATATATATATATATATATATATTTATTGGAAATAGTAAACGATAGTGATGGGTCCGGCAACACCGATGCGTCGGCGCATGTGTCGAGCTCGTAGAGCGAAACCCCGTTTCGGTGCGCGTATCGCGTTAAGAAAAAGTCACGTGACCGATACAGACGCTGTTTCGTTCGTCACCGAGGCGCCAAACTGTGTTTATAAGGAAGCGCATCTGTCAACGGGATGATGTTTGCCAAAAAAAAACCTGGAACTGTGGAATCAAATCAAGTTGAAATATGGAACCCCAAAGAAAGAGAAAGGTCTCCGCCGTGTGGGACCATTTTGATCTTATATCGGCAAATAAGGTATTTGTTTTTATTTCATCCAATTGCTCTTAGTTTCCACTTGATCTATCAGAATTCAAATCAAAGTGACTCTTAGTTTAAATTACTCATTTTATTTTCTGCAGGTTAAATGCCGCATTTGTTATACGGAACTATCGTATATAAATAAAAGCACCTCCTCAATGCTAAGACATTATAGAGCTAGGCACGAAAATGAGGAGGCCCCACATACACCTGCAATAAACACAGGTAGGCCTAAACAGGCATAAACAGACATTTTACAACTTCCTCATGGTCGCTTTTGTTATTAATGAATACATATATTGTTTTTATTATTTCATTTTTGACCATCAAGCTTCCAGGAAACATGTGGTTGACCAGGCCATAATAAATTTCATCGTCAAGGACTGCCAACCCTTCAGTACGGTTGAGAGTGAGGGCTTCAGGGAACTGCTTCAGGTCCTGGAGCCATCATATGTTTTGCCAACCAGAAAGGTTTGTATAGAAAAGGTCTACAGAAGTAATTATATTTAATTAATGTGGTATAGAATTTAAATATATTGACGTGCTTTTGGCTTAACTTGGTTTAATTTTCAGACTGTCCAAGAAATGGTGGCCAAAAAATATGAGGAGGAACGAGAACGAGTGAAAATGGAAGTACAGCAAGCTGTGGCAGTGAGTATAACAGCTGATATGTGGACATCTGTGAATATGGATGCTTACTTGGCTCTAACCTGTCACTATATTAATGACAATATGCAGCTGTGTACATCTGTGCTGGGAGTGCAACACTTTCCGCAAAGTCACACTGCAGACAATTTGGCCCAAGTCAAAAGGGGCATGATGGATGACTGGGCCATAACTCATAAAGTAAAGTGTCTCGTGACCGACGCAGCACCAAACATGATTGCATCCACAAAACAGCTCCAGATTCGGCATTCGGTTTGCATTGCACATAGTCTAAATTTAATAGTAAAAAAATCATGTGATCAAATCCCAGCATTTACAGCAATCAGACACAAATGTAGGCAAATTGTAACATACTTCAGATCAAGCACCACAGCCAAAGAGAAGCTTGCTCAAGTGCAGCAACAGATGGGACGGCCAACCCTGAAACTTCTCAATGAGGTACCAACACGTTGGAACAGCACATATCAGATGCTGGTGAGGCTACATGATGAGAAGGAACCAGTGTGGGTATCTCTGGCCTCACTACCAACAGACATAACTCCACTAACGGCTGATGAGTTTAACATCATAGGAGAAGCACTTCTTGTGCTTGCTCCTTTCCATCAAGCCACAGTGGAGTTGTCTGAGGAGAAGAGAGTTTCGGGGTCAAAGGTCATCCCGATGATGAAAATGCTATGTCATGCACTTGAGCGTAATGCTTCAGCTTTGCACACACAGGCAGCCATGCACCTACACCAACACCTTAGGCGACGAGTCACAGACACTGCTTCCAATCTGGAGTCATTGAGTGTGCTGACCCTATCCACACTTCTAGACCCCAGATTTAAGTCACTCGGATTTCGGAGTTCCTCCAAATGCTGTGAAGCAGTGAACAGGTTAAAATCGGAATGTGCAGCTGTAATTGGGCGCGTAGCAACCGAGCCACAGCCTGGACCGTCTTCACAACAGTTATCGGCACCCACTGCAGGCATGTTATGTTCAGTTTTATCAGTTTATTTGTGCATGTATTTGCTTACAAAACATGCACAGGCTTGTAATTGATGACTCAAACTAAAATGCCAATTTCTTGTGTTTTAGATAACCTCTGGCAGCAGCTCGATGAGGACGTTGGCAGGCAGACGAGTAATGCCACAGCGGACTCAATCATTGAGGTGCAGCGGTACCTTGCTGAGGGCAACCTCCCCAGATCCCAGGATCCTTTACTGTACTGGGCCAGCCAGAAGTATAATTATCCACACCTCTTCCGGCTGTCACTACAGTTTTTATGCACCCCAGCTTCTTCAGTCCCATGCGAGCGGGTGTTCTCCAAAGCTGGAGAACTTGCATCGAAAAAACGAAATCGACTAAATGCGAAAACCCTGGAAAAGCTTGTTTTTTTGAATAAAAATTTGTAAAATAAAAATAAAATAAAATAAAAAAAAACCCTCCCTGCCTCAAAGACAAGTACATAAGCACATTCACTATGATTTTCACATGTTCACATTATTTATTGACCACATTTTAAAGATATCAAAGATTTTTTACACTTAGATTAAGATATAAAATAACACGATATAAACAACAATAACAGATGATATTGTGTATATACTAGGTCATTCAATCACTATGTCAGTGGAGTCTCAACTAGGTTGCCTGCAATAATGTTTATGGTCCAGCAGGTGTCCCTATTGAGTGACACAGTACCGACACAGTATCGATACGGTTTGGTAATGTGCCGCAACGCTTCACGAGGCCTCATCTACCCATCACTAGTAAACGATAAGCGTGCAAATGTAATTTTAAAGACTTGTGGTGCATATTGTTAAGTGGTAAAGGTGCAATCAGGTGCAATAGCGAAATAAGCGAGTTGTTTGTGTTAACACTTACCTGTCCAGTCCGTGTTCTCTCCAGAGTGCGCGGCCAAAAGATTCCACCGGGCGCACAGGCACGGTCATATACGTTCCGGGAGAGACCAAGCGGCAGGACAGGAAGTGGGGGATTTCTAATTTTGGTGTTTATTTCTATATTTTGTATTTATATTTATATATGTGTATTTGGGTCAGAATGGCAGCAAATATTACTTATTGTAAATATTATGGATTATTGACAGGGGGAATATTTTGTCATTGGTAAGACAGCAAATTGATAATATTTTAACTTACCTCTGAATGGATGAGTCCAATGATTAGAGCCGGAGACACAGTACATAAGGCGCCATTTACAATCTGTCTGGATTGCAGGTCTGATCTCACTGGATATATGCCATGCTTGTTTGTTGCTGCTATGTTGCGTTTGGGTTTAAATAAATGTAACGGAAACTGAGAAACCGGAGTCTGCTACTTTTCTCGGCATCATCCAGCCGCTCAAGGGTCATCCATTTCACAATGTTTCTGATTGATGTGATGTTTTGGCTCGCCATTCAGTTGCTCGGAAAAAAATTGGCCCCAGGCCAAACTTACTTGCCGACCCCTGGTCTAGGATTTTTAACAGGTGGGTTACAGATCTCTGAATCACTACTAAACCAGATTGGATGCATTTCAAATGCATGAATTTGTATCCAAGGGATGTGTAATGAGGGGAAAACCATTATTTTTATCCTCCACGAGAGGGGGCCTGCGGCCGTCCAATTGGCTGAACGCCCACTCTCGTGGAGGATAAAAATAATGGTATTTCCCTCATTACCATCCCATTCGAGCTTATTATAATAAAACCTGATCCAAATCATATATTGTAGTTCAATATTAAGTGAAGAACGGGCGTTTTCAGTCAAAATGCAAAAAAAAAAGCTTCCTCTCGGCCTGAGCTTCTTTTTTCTCTCATTAAAGTTACCAACGTTCTCCTCATGGCTTCAGACAGTGGACTTGTCTCTATACTTGTTCTGCTAGATCTCATTTTAGTTTGAGAGCCACATACATTCCCAATTTGATCTCAAGCGGGCCGGACCAGTAAGATAATAACCTGTCCCTCTCTCTGCACAGTTGATTGCTGCTAGTTAGCGGCAGCTAATTATCATATGATCACAGGTAGATGCCGGTAGCTGTGCAGCACGCTCTTGTCCTCTCCCTGCAGTGTGTTATGACTAGCCAACCCTGCTAACTGGTATGTAGCCCCTTGACCTTTCCCACTTTGGTACACCTGTGCTAGCTATCATTAACCGATTTATTAGGTCTTGCTGGGGAACGGGTGACGACAGGGTCATGTGACGCTAATCGCGCTACACATCGTTACGAGCTACGGGGGACCGCTGCTGTTTTGCTTTGCTGCTTTACTATTATTAGCTTTATGCTGTGCTTTATGCATTGCATCATTTTCGCTGCTTTTACATTGTCTCTCCTGGTGTTTAGTTATTATTGTTTGTTATTGTTTTAGTTGGGTGTCTCCCGCCCAGCCCTTAGCTCCAACACACCGGTAAGCCTCAGCATCCATTTTTTTCCCATTAGTTTCCCCTGAGTGAATGGTGTTTTTACTGTGTGTTTTAGACCATTTTTGTAATAAAGTGTATACATAATTCCTTCACAAGTGAAATGTGTCTCTTGCCTTGAGTAAACCGAACCTGTGTGTCCTTAAGGTGGCTGGGACTCAAAACTACTTCCTTGCGCGAAATTCCCCAGGTGGCGTTGTCGGTGACTGTTCTCTCCATGATAATATAACCATACACAGACTTCTCTATAACTCCCCCGACCACAAAACTGAGGAATCAATGAGTGATTGGAAATTGTACATTTTCCAATCATTTTCAAACAATTTAACAATAATACTTAATACTGTCTATCTATCTGTCTTGCAGTGGGACAAAGTGGAAAAATTCCTGGGAGCCAAAAGACAACATTCAAAGCTAACATCCTGAAATAGACTGTTACTGTGTCATTTATTTTGTTACTTTTGCTCTGTTGTATGACAGTTATGGAGACTGACAGGGGATTATGCCATATTGTGGGAATCAAAAATGTTCAAGTATAGACATGTTTCTTTTTTAATTAATTTTTATTGTTTGATTCAGACTGGTATTTAATTGATGACAAGTGAAAATCAGTTATTATATATTCTTTGATATAACTTCTTTATGATTCGTTTTGCTTGATCTTTGAGGAGGCAGGCTACATGAATGATAAATGTTAATGTCTGGTAATGTTTTTGAAATAAAATACCTGCCACCTGTCTCTGTTCATTTCCATTCAGTTTAGTTTCATGATTGTTTACGGTTAAATTAACAGCCTGAATAGGTTTGTCTTCACTAAGAAAAGGTGAGGGGTTAACAGACAACTTCATCCAATCACACCCATTACAGTAGCTTAGCCAGCATAAAAGACAAGCCCATGTCATCGGGAAGTACATTCTTACCCATCAGCTGAATGTTTGTGCTTATATTGCTTGTAAATCACTCAGAATTGATTTAGTTTTGATCAACATTTATTGTTAAAGGCATAAGCCGTGAATCTGTAGTTACACTATAGGTGAGAACAGAAGTTACAATATTCTGAAATCAAGGAATGCCCCTGTCGCATATCCTCATTAGTGTTTTGTGATGCTGTTTTTTCATTGAAACACACAGATGTCAGAAATTACCTATAGGACATCATAACAAAGGTTTGTGTGTCATACAGGTTCAAGATGTCTGGTGGAATTAATTAACTGGCAAAAACAAATGAACAGATACAATATAAATTATTAATTCAGTTGTAAAAATGTCAGATATGATTACCTTACATGATTTTTCTCATTGTAATTTAAAAAAATAAAATAAAAAAAATACTTATTTCATGGGCTGAGCCTGCAAAAGGCTCTCTGAATCCAAGCATGAGCATAGCTGTGTCCATGAAATGTGAAAATCCATATTATGTTGTAGGACTATAATAAATAATCATTGGAAAGGTCTCAACCTGGGGAATAGCATGTCTGAAAAAACTGTAAACTAGGTGTATCCTTATGTCGCTGATTCACTGAACATCAGATGTTGGGTGCACATTTAAACACAGGATCCGGACAGCGTTCCAAGTTCCAATAGTTTATTTTGATGAAGTTTAACAGTTGTTTGTTGGTGATGAATGGTAAAGGTGGATGATAAAGGTGGATGATTTTGTCAATACAAAAAATAATAAAGGAAATATTTAAATATTTAAACAAATCACAAGTTAGTCCTTGGAGTCATGTTCAAGTGGTGAAAGAATGACAAGTCGGGCCACCGGCCTAATAAACTTCTTGTCCTTAGATATAACTTCTACAGTTCGGGTCCTTCCATCATGACTGGGTAGGATGCGTGACACTTTTTTCCTACAGGCCATAAACCTCTAGGCAACTGGGGGTCCATTAAGAGTACTACAGCTCCTTCATTCAGATTGAGAGTGTCCCTTTGCCACTTGCTCCGTATTTGTAGGTTGAGAAGGTAGTTTTTAATGAAACAGGACCGAAACTGATCAGCTAGTACTTGACTGTGCCTCCATTGTCGCCGTCCAAGCATGTTAGTATCTGCATACACAGCTTGTGGAAGGGAAGCATCTCGCTGCCCCATTAGAAGGATATTCGGAGTGATAGGGTCAGGATCTGCTATGTCAGAGGATACATATCCAATTGGCTTGGAATTCAGAATTCCTTCTATCTCCACGAGGGTTGTGTGTAAGACCTCCTCAAAAACAGTTTGACTTCCTACTGAAACTCTGAGAGCAGCTTTCATGGACCCGATTTCCCTTTCCCACATTCCGCCAAAGTGGGGGGCGTTTGGAGGATTAAAGTGGAACTGTATCTTGGATTTACTTAACTGTTCTCTCAGGTGTGGATTCACGGCAGCAAATGCATCTCTCAGTTCTCTGTCTCCTCCTTTAAAGTTGGTGCCACAGTCAGAAAGGAGCTCAAAGGGCTATCCTCTGCGTGCAATGAAACGCCTAAGGGACATAAGAAAACTGTCAGAGTCAAGGCTGTTCAATAGTTCTATATGAATGCATCTGGTGGTCATACACTTGAACAGTATTCCCCATCTTTTTTCTATCCGTCGTCCCACTTTAATGCTTAGGGGGCCAAAACAGTCTACTCCTGTAGACCAGAAAGGGGGTTTCCATAACCTCAGCCTGGAAGAAGGTAGGTCTGCCATTTTTGGATAGACTGGTTTTGCTCGCCATTTTCTGCACTCCTTACATGACCATTGATGTTTCTTAACAGCTTGTCTGCCTCGGAGGATCCAGTAAGTACGGCGTATTTCAGCAAATACTCCATCAGGTCCTGGGTGCAAGAGTCGCATGTCATAGTCCTGGATGAGGAGCGGTGTTAAAGGATGTTTAGGGTCAAGAACTATGGGATGGATGGTATCAAGATCAAGGTCTTTACTCTGTCTAAGTCTGCCACCCACTCTTATCACTTCCAGTGTTTCATCAAACTCGGGAGAGAGAGGTAACAGACGACTTTGGGGGGAAATTTCTTTATCAGATTTCAGTGCTTGAAATTCCTCTGGGAGACTCTCAGTTTGAGCATGAGAGATTAGTGCAATTTCTGCTTTGGTTCTTCATATGCTTGTTGGGTCAGAATTTGAATGACAGGTTGAGGTTTGCATTATTTGATAGGTAGCATCTAACAAATTTGTCCAGGAGCTGTATTCCTTTGGATCAGGTAAGTCAAATGGCTTAGCGGTTTGTGTGAGACCGCAGAAAAGAGGTTTCCTCAACTCTGTGGTTATCTCTTTAGCTGTAGTAGGACAGACAGGCCATTGACTAGCAGGAAGGTGAAGGAATGCAGGACCGTTATGCCATCGATGTGTACTAGTCAGCTCTTTGAGTGACTTACCTTTGGTAATATCATCTGCCGAGTTTTGCTTTGTGTCAACATACCTCCATTCACTGGCTGAGGTTAGTTCAAGTATCTCTACAGTTCTGTTGGCCACAAAGACCTTATACCTGCAGGATTCAGAGTGAAGCCATGTTAGTACTACAGTGGAATCAGACCACAGGAACGTTCTGTCAAAGGGGACTGTCAGCTCCGATTTGATCAGTTTACTTAGTTGGGCTCCAGTCAGGGCTGCAGATAGCTCCAGGCGCGGTATAGTCAGCTGCTTCAGAAGAGCAACACGTGATCTGGCCATTACAAATGAGACATTAGTTTCCCCAAGCTGGTTTGTTGTTTTCATATATGCCACTGAACCATATGCTGTTTCTGAAGCATCACAGAAAATGTGCAGTTCTCTCTCTGTTACCTTTGATGAAACATGGGGGTTGTCACCATCATGCCACCTGGGAAAGGAGATGTGGGCCAGGTTCGGGAGTTCACTCTCCCACTCGTCCCAGGCATGTTGCAAGTCACTTGTGGGTATTGGCTGATCCCATTGCTTGTTGGAGAGCTGTTGGAGCAGGACTTTGGCTCTAGTGGTGAATGGGATAATGTAGCCTAACGGGTCATATTGTGAAGCCAGTACTTTATATACATTTCTCATGGTTAGAGTTTGGTAGGATACACGTCTGTTCCTATAGCCCAAGGTATCAAAAACACAATGCCAGCTAAGCCCTAGTGCACCCTCTACAGGATCTGTCCGGTTTTGGGTCAGCCAGAGCTCAGCACTGTCTGATCTGGCAGCTGATGGTAGGTGATCAACAACCGATGGAAAATTACTTGCCCACTGCCTAATTTCAAATCCACCAGAGGAAAACAGAGCTCTCATATTCAGAAGAAGCTCTTTTGCTTTGTTGAGGCAGGAAAGTGACCTAAGGCAGTTATCTACATAGAATGATTTGAGAACAGTTTAAACCACATCCTCGTTGCCTTTACTGTGATCCTGCACGTGTCTCTGGACGGCATATGTTGTGCAGCAGGGAGCACATCTTGTACCCAATGGGAGTACTTGCCATTCATAGACTGTTGGTGTTTCCTTCCGTTTCATGTCACGCCACAAAAACCTGAGAAGTGGTTTGTCCTCTGGTAAGAGCCTTACTTGGTGAAACATTCCTTTAATGTCTCCA
Organism: Chelon labrosus; assembly: GCF_963514085.1. Classification (NCBI taxonomy): domain Eukaryota; kingdom Metazoa; phylum Chordata; class Actinopteri; order Mugiliformes; family Mugilidae; genus Chelon; species Chelon labrosus. The sequence continues at coordinate 41,687 of NW_028181757.1, read as the reverse complement.
TTCATAGCAACTCTGTGTTGGCGGAAACACAATAGTACGCCAAGCAGTGATGGACCTAATGTGGGGCCAGGAAGGAGCTGCACATTTAAACACAGGATCCGGAGAGCGTTCCAAGTTCCAATAGTTTATTCTGATGAAGTTGAACAGTTGTTTGTTGGTGATGAATGGTAAAGCTGAATGGTAGAGGTGGATGATAAAGGTGGATGATTTTGTCTATACAAAAAATAATAAAGGAAATATTATAAATCTAGAGAGTATCAAATATATTATAAGAAATGAGGTTGCCTTTACACTTGCATCAGTAATGCATCCACAATCACCTTTTTCTACCGGTAAAGGATTAAACTTAGGAATCTATTATCATGAAACACAAACAATGAATAAATCAAACAATATGCAATATCAACCAAATGAATATCAGAAAGGTGAAAGCCCATACAACTCACATCCAGTATCTCTTTGTTCTCGTGGGATGGTTTGGAGGGAAAAGAGAGGGGTCAAAGGGCTGAAGGGCCGGATTATATAAGGTAGGGGGGTGTGGTCCAGGTAGGTGTGGTCAGTGATGAGGTAGTTGAGGAGGAGACAGGTGAGGTGGGGACTTGGGATTTAACAATAGGCCTGTTCGACTTCATGCAGATCTGTGCAGATCTGACTTGACGTGATGCATGCTGGGTTGTTCATGCTCATAGACCTCGAATATGATTGGTTAAAATGAACTTGTTCAACCCAGCATGCATCACGTCAAGTCAGATCTGCACAGATCTGCATGAAGTCGAACACGCCTAATGTCAGTTAGGGGATTGTAAATGCCTCCTTCTTTGAACTATTGACCTTTGAACCCTGACTTCTGATAAGTTCTGAAGGGCTGTAATTCTGCATCAAAAGGGGCTATAGACATAGGACAAAGTGTTCTAGAAAGCTTATGAACTCAGCTGTGCGACTATACCGAGTGGATATAGACAGAAAGTGGGGGCACTGTTCAAGATGGTAAACATATGTTTTCACCCACTTGACAATTATATACTTAACTTCTGGTCACAGAAATGTGTTTCCCACACCCTTAAACCCCCAGCTATGTATTATTCATTTGATTATTTATAACCTCCTATTCTAGGAAATCACTAATCGTTGTAGAAACTACAAATCCCTTGAGCTGCGACATGTAGCTTGATACCAAGTCACGTGATATTTGTAGTTTTTCAGTTTTCAAACACATGTTAAAATAGGGTTGTAAAAAAGATATATATACTGATTACATCAAATATCTAGTACTGCCGAACTAGCGATGACATTGCTTTAAACTGATATATGTTAAGAAAAAGTAACGATAGTTTATTTAAGATGTGTTTAGAACCACCCAATATTTACGCCAAAAAGCAATACAGTTTGGTTCTCTGGCTTTATAGAACAGTAGATAGGGTTAGGATTGGTTTATCTGATTAACATATGAAATATTAACTACAGCCGAACTTGTAATGGCAGTGATTATAGTTGCTTTCAGTTAAGAAAGGACACACAACACTGCATTTGAGTCGTTTATTTGAAAATATTATGACGCTTTGCTGGAGCTTGGTTGAGCGGCAGAAACCGAACGCAGACAATCCACGGCAGACAGCTATAGACAGGAATCGAATGAGTCCAACTACGTCACCAGGCCTTCTGTCGATCTCATAAGCCTTCTTTTAATAATACAGTTTAAAATGTGCCAGGTTTAACGAATGCATTGAGTAACACGACATTAGTAGCATTCACTTTGAGGGTGTGGGTAGTATTTTCACACTAATCGGCTCGTTTTCTACCCCGGGATGACGACGGAGGTTGACCGGCCGATCACCTCAGGAGGCCGGCGGCTCGTCTCTGAGATGACCCGCCGCCCCCGGTTCCACAGGTGGCGCTTCACTTCTCCGAAAACGTCCAAGCAAACTTCCAAACAGGCGTTATTTGAATAAACTGATCACATATTCGGGATCTACACGGTTACTTTCTCGCATGAAAAAATATTAAAACTTAATTAAGTGACGTATCAACAGCTCTAGAGCGCGAATTAAAACAGAGCGGCGAGTCACCCTCAAATGTAATTTCGGTGCATGCAAGATGACAACCGGAGTGTCGATATTTACTCGACCGCTAGAGGTCGAGTAAATATCGACACTCCGGTCGATATTGTATGTATGTAACAAAGTATGGATTTTCACATTTCATGGACACAGCTGTGCACAGGCTTAGATTCAGAGAGCCTTTTGAGGGCTCAGCCCATGAAATAAGGATTTTTTTTTTTTTTTTTTTTTAAATAACAGTGAGAAAAATCATGTAAGGTAATCATATCTGACAGATTTACAACTGAATTAGTAATTTATATTGTATCTGCTCATTTGTTTTTGCCAATTAATTAAGTCCACCAGACATCTTCAACCCGTGTGTAAACTAACATCACAACAGCTATTTGTCAAGGGACTTTGAGTAAATCAGTTACACATACCGTTGTTATGATGTCCAATAGGTCATTTCTGACACCCGTGTGTTTCAATGAAAAAACAGCATCTCAACAAAACACTAATGAGGATATGCGACAGGGGCATTCCTTGATTTCAGAATATTGTAACTTCTATCCTCACCTATAGTGTAACTACAGATTCACGACTTATGCCTTTAACAATAAATGTTAATCAAAACTAAATCAATTCTTAGTAATTAACAAGCAATATAAGCACAGCTGATGGATAAGAATGTACTTCTTGATAACATGGGCTTGTCTTTTATGCTGGCTAAGTCACTGTATTGGGTGTGATTGGATGAAGTTGTCTGTTAACCCCTCACCCTTTTTTAGTGAAAACAAACCTATTCATGCTGCTAATTTATAAACTGTTAACAATCATGAAACTGAATTGAATGGAAATGAACACAGACAGAGACAGGTGGCAGGTATTTTATTTTAAAACATTACCAGACATTAACATTTATCATTCATGCAGCCTGCCTCCTCAAAGATCAAGCAAAACAGATCATAAAGCAGTTATATCAAAGAATATATAACTGACTTTCACTCTTGTCATCAATTAAATACCAGTCTGAATCAAACATTAAAAATTAATTATTAAAAAATAAACATGTCTATACTTGAACATTTTTGATTCCCACAGTATGGCATAATCCTCCGTCAGTCTCCAATAACCGTCATACAACACAGCAACAATAACAAACAATACAACACAGCAACAACAACAAAATCAATATGACACAGTAACAGTCTATTTCAGGATGTTAGCTTTGAATGTTGTCTTTTGGCTCCCAGGAGTTTTTCCACTTTGTCCCACTGCAAGACAGACAGACAGACAGCATTAAGTATTACTGTTAAATTGTTTGAAAATTACTGGAAAATGTACAGTTTCCAGTGACACATTGATTCCTCAGTTATGCAGGCATTTTGTAATACCTGGTAAAATGATCCACATTCTGTATGTGTATGCAACAGCCTATATTTGAAGATAACGCGATAAATTAGTGTAGCCAAGTTAGATAAAAAAGTGCATTATGTAACACAGTATGCATGTAGTACACAACGTACATACTATGTAGTCAGGCACCTACAAGATACAAACATGTCATGTTTTCAATTTGCAGTATAACTTTACTCACAATGCTTGTAACATCAGAAATATAATGTACTGCAAAAACTTATGTCAGAATTTAGTTTCCCAACACAAATCATAGAAGTTGTTCCTTCGTGAAATTGAGGGTCCAAGGACAGAGGATGTCACATACTGTATAGATTGTAAACCCCCTGGGACAAATTGAATTGATTTGATTTTGGGCGATAGAAATAAAATTAGATTTGACTTTAAGTCCTTTTGATGCTGGATGACATCAGCAAAACTGTCTAATCAAGGGGCTACCTGTCTGTTTAACTTCATGTTTACCCCTTATTTTCCAGTCAGTATCTTACTATTATATGCATGTTATGTTCCTTTGTAGAAATCATGGCCAATCAAACAGTGATGCAGGCTATGGGTTAAGAGAAGGCTGGAATGAGACTGTTCTCACTGAAACAGTTTGACAGGTATACATATAGTGATAATAAAATTACTGATGACAACACTTTTAAATGATCCAATGATCACTTTGAGCTACTCACCCTCAAACGTAACAGTGAGTCGTAATTTGGGTGCACGCAAAACGACAACTGTGACCGCAGTGTCGATATTTACTCGACCGCTCTGGGTGGCTTAAGTTTGAAACGTAACATGAGGTCGTAATTCGCAGTTGTACACACGACTCATGTGGTCGTTTTTTCGAGGAGGACAGTCTCAAATGAACACAGACAGAGACAGGTGGCAGGTATTTTATTTCAAAACATTACCAGACATTAACATTTATCATTCATGTAGCCTGCCTCCTCAAAGATCAAGCAAAACAGATCATAAAGAAGTTATATCAAAGATATATAATAACTGATTTTCACTTGTCATCAATTAAATACCAGTCTGAATCAAACAATAAAAATTAATTAAAAAAGAAATATGCCTATACTTCAACATTTTTGATTTCCACAATATGGCATAATCCCCTGTCAGTCTCCATAACTGCCATACAACACAGCAACAATAACAAAATCAATATGACACAGTAACGGTCTATTTCAGGATGTTAGCTTTGAATGTTGTCTTTTGGCTCCCAGGAGTTTTTCCACTTTGTCCTACTGCAAGACAGATAGATCGACAGTATTAAGTCACCTTAAGGACAGGTTCGTTTTACTCAAGGCAAGAGACACATTTCACTTGTGAAGGAATTATGTATATACTTTATTACAAAAATGGTCTAAAACACACAGTAAAAACACCATTCACTCAGGGGAAACTAATGGGAAAAAAATGGTTGCTGAGGCTCCTGGTGTGTTGGAGCCAAGGGCTGGGACGGAGACACCCAACTAAAACAATAAGCACCCAGACACTCGTGCTAATCGCCCACACATGCACACACAAAATCGGTGAAGAGACCCAGAACCAAGGGGAGCACAGCACACCAAACGGGGGGGGATCCCACCACCAGACCACCAGCGCCACCACCGGACCTCAGCAACTAAAGAAGAAAAACAGGGAAATCAGTGGGGTTGCACTAACACACAAACATAACAAAAACACCCAAACTCTAATCAAACAGGCAGTTGGCAAACAATATCAATCAATAAACAAAACAAAAATACAATCGGCCAATTGCCAGGTCTAGAAAGGAATAACGAAAAAAACAAAGGAATCCACCAAACAGAATATCAAAAATAAAGAAAAATAACAAATCCAATAAACAGGCGGAATAAACTGAGTCAACTATAGAAAGAAAACAAAATAATCGAACATAAAGGGGACTTCACCCCACTATCAACCATTAAATGTGAATCTCCTTGATGCACGAAACGATCTACGGCCGAGCCGCCCAACGGGCAGCTAAACACCAGGAGAGACAATGTAAAAGCAGCGAAAATGATGCAAATATAAAGCACAGCATCAAGCCAATAATAGTAAAGCAGCAAAGCAAAACAGCAGCGGTCCCCCCTAGCTCGTAACGATGTGTAGCGTGATTAGCGTCACACGGCCCTGTCAGCTGATGCTGACGTCACCCGTTCCCGAGATCCACTTGACCACGGGGATCTGCGGACCCAATAAATCGGTTAATGATAGCTAGCATAGGTGTACCAAAGTGGGAAAGGTCAAGGGGCTACATACCAGTTAGCAGGGTTGGCTAGTCATAACACACCGCAGGGAGAAGAGCGTGCTGCACAGCTCCCATCTACCTGTGATCATATGATAATTAGCTGCCGCTAACTAGCAGCAATCAACTGTGCAGAGAGAGTGAGACGCTCACCACCGAAGGCCATTTAAGTAGCACACACACAGGAGTATAGGAGGCACCCAATCAGACGCTCTGCCCGAGGCAGAAGTTCCGAACCGGAAATGACGTACCCAGTCGGGGAGCAGCGAGAGAACTGGCGGCGGGGAAGGGGATCACCCGTTTTATAGGTCTGTGCGCCCCCACTGGTTGGTTGTATTAATGTCAATTAAAACCCACAGATCTCTATACTGCTACACAGGCATTTTGTAATACCTGGTAAAATGATCCACATTCTGTTTCCTATATCTGAAGATATAGGAAGACGCGATAAGTTAGTGTAGCCAAGTTAGATAAAAAAAAAGAAAAGTGTATTATGTAACACAGTATGCATGTAGTACACAACGTGCATACTTTGTAGTCAGGCACCTACAAGGTACAAACATGTCATGTTTTCAATTTGCAGTATAACATTACTCATAATGCTTCTAACATCAGAAATATAATGTAGCTACTGCAGAAACTTGTGTCAGAATTTAGTTTCCCTACACAAATCATAGTAGTTGTTCCTTAGCGAAATTTAGGGTCTAAGGACAGAGGATGTCACATACTGTATAGATCAGTGGTCGGCAACTGGCGGCCCGCTTCCAGTAATATCTGGCCCGCCAGATGACATTGAAAATCTGATTTGAAAGAAAAAAGTTTTAAAATTATTTACTATCACAAAAACGACAATTCCATAGAGAATTCAGACCTTTTATTTAGAAAAGATAAAAATAAAATAAAAGCGTAATTTTCTTGATTCAGGACGCACACTGGCTTGTGGTGGGAACGTGGGACATATGCGTTCTTGAAATTACAGAGCAAAAAAGGAAAAAGCGAAAAAAGAAATTACTGTTTAAATTAAATAAAGCAACAATGAATATGACTAATAAAAACGGTAATGACAAGCTTAAAAGATTACTCACTTAATGGGACAACTGGCATCTCCCTTCAGTCACGATCTTTTGGATGTCAGGAGATATGGATGTGACTTTCACCCGCAAGCAGTTATTCCAGATTTTTGTGCGTCAGGCGATCCCTCTCGTGCGTCTTAATGGCATTCATCGTAGAAAAGGTGACTTGTAGGTGGAGGGAAACATCGTCAGCACATAAAAGGCGAGTTTCTTGACCCATCTGTACTCATCTGAGCATGTCATCCAAAAGTCATCCACTGATTGAAATCCATAAGCTCCAGCTGAAATACGGCCTCACGAACTGCGGTCAAGTGCGGTCGTTCACAGAAAGCGAGTCAAGCCAGCCGCGTTCGGATTTTTCTTGCGCGTATATTTGTTGACTTACAAATATGCCGGGACAGGCCAAAATGCGAAATGCACACAAAAATTAATGAATAAATACAAGCTTTTTCATAACGCAGCCATAGAGTGGAGCTAAAGCAGTAACACCAATAACAGTCTGTAGCAAACTGAAGTTACTTTATTTTAAACGAATGACTTTCTTGTTCAAGATATAATAGTAGCCTATAGATGGGGGGAAAACGTTTTGTTAAGGAGAAAAAAACAGCATGTTTGTAACGAAGCACAGTTCGTTACCCGTAAATATTGCACATGGGTAATTTGCACAACAATAACTTGAGTTTCTGAAATAACTGCACATTGCACTTTAGTCACGATAGCACTTTATTTGCTAAATATTTGCACATTTTGGTACAGATACGTAAATGACTTTATTGAATGTTTAAAGAATTTTTAAGTAACCTCGTGGCCACGGGTGGTTACGTGCCGTCGGGCGGGTGCGGGGGTGCACACTCGGCTCCGCCTGCAAGAAAGGGAAGTTAAGCTCTGACAAAATTATGCATATATATATATATATATATATATATATATTTATTGGAAATAGTAAACGATAAGCGTGCAAATGTAATTTTAAAGACTTGTGGTGCATATTGTTAAGTGGTAAAGGTGCAATCAGGTGCAATAGCGAAATAAGCGAGTTGTTTGTGTTAACACTTACCTGTCCAGTCCGTGTTCTCTCCAGAGTGCGCGGCCAAAAGATTCCACCGGGCGCACAGGCACGGTCATATACGTTCCGGGAGAGACCAAGCGGCAGGACAGGAAGTGGGGGATTTCTAATTTTGGTGTTTATTTCTATATTTTGTATTTATATTTATATATGTGTATTTGGGTCAGAATGGCAGCAAATATTACTTATTGTAAATATTATGGATTATTGACAGGGGGAATATTTTGTCATTGGTAAGACAGCAAATTGATAATATTTTAACTTACCTCTGAATGGATGAGTCCAATGATTAGAGCCGGAGACACAGTACATAAGGCGCCATTTACAATCTGTCTGGATTGCAGGTCTGATCTCACTGGATATATGCCATGCTTGTTTGTTGCTGCTATGTTGCGTTTGGGTTTAAATAAATGTAACGGAAACTGAGAAACCGGAGTCTGCTACTTTTCTCGGCATCATCCAGCCGCTCAAGGGTCATCCATTTCACAATGTTTCTGATTGATGTGATGTTTTGGCTCGCCATTCAGTTGCTCGGAAAAAAATTGGCCCCAGGCCAAACTTACTTGCCGACCCCTGGTCTAGGATTTTTAACAGGTGGGTTACAGATCTCTGAATCACTACTAAACAATAATGGTTTTCCCCTCATTACACATCCCTTGGATACAAATTCATGCATTTGAAATGCATCCAATCTGTATCCAAGGGATGTGTAATGAGGGGAAAACCATTATTTTTATCCTCCACGAGAGGGGGCCTGCGGCCGTCCAATTGGCTGAACGCCCACTCTCGTGGAGGATAAAAATAATGGTATTTCCCTCATTACCATCCCATTCGAGCTTATTATAATAAAACCTGATCCAAATCATATATTGTAGTTCAATATTAAGTGAAGAACGGGCGTTTTCAGTCAAAATGCAAAAAAAAAAGCTTCCTCTCGGCCTGAGCTTCTTTTTTCTCTCATTAAAGTTACCAACGTTCTCCTCATGGCTTCAGACAGTGGACTTGTCTCTATACTTGTTCTGCTAGATCTCATTTTAGTTTGAGAGCCACATACATTCCCAATTTGATCTCAAGCGGGCCGGACCAGTAAGATAATAACCTGTCCCTCTCTCTGCACAGTTGATTGCTGCTAGTTAGCGGCAGCTAATTATCATATGATCACAGGTAGATGCCGGTAGCTGTGCAGCACGCTCTTGTCCTCTCCCTGCGGTGTGTTATGACTAGCCAACCCTGCTAACTGGTATGTAGCCCCTTGACCTTTCCCACTTTGGTACACCTGTGCTAGCTATCATTAACCGATTTATTAGGTCTTGCTGGGGAACGGGTGACGACAGGGTCATGTGACGCTAATCGCGCTACACATCGTTACGAGCTACGGGGGACCGCTGCTGTTTTGCTTTGCTGCTTTACTATTATTAGCTTTATGCTGTGCTTTATGCATTGCATCATTTTCGCTGCTTTTACATTGTCTCTCCTGGTGTTTAGTTATTATTGTTTGTTATTGTTTTAGTTGGGTGTCTCCCGCCCAGCCCTTAGCTCCAACACACCGGTAAGCCTCAGCATCCATTTTTTTCCCATTAGTTTCCCCTGAGTGAATGGTGTTTTTACTGTGTGTTTTAGACCATTTTTGTAATAAAGTGTATACATAATTCCTTCACAAGTGAAATGTGTCTCTTGCCTTGAGTAAACCGAACCTGTGTGTCCTTAAGGTGGCTGGGACTCAAAACTACTTCCTTGCGCGAAATTCCCCAGGTGGCGTTGTCGGTGACTGTTCTCTCCATGATAATATAACCATACACAGACTTCTCTATAACTCCCCCGACCACACCTCGCCACACCTGCAAAACTGAGGAATCAATGAGTCATTGGAAATTGTACATTTTCCAATCATTTTCAAACAATTTAACAATACTTTATACTGTCTATCTATCTGTCTTGCAGTGGGACAAAGTGGAAAAACTCGTGGGAGCCAAAAGACAACATTCAAAGCTAACATCCTGAAATAGACTGTCACTGTGTCATATTGATTTTGTTATTGTTGCTGTGTTGTATGGCAGTTACGGAGACTGACAGGGGATTATGCCATATTGTGGAAATCACAAATGTTCAAGTATAGACATGTTTCTTTTTTAATTAATTTTTATTGTTTCATTCAGACTGGTATTTAATTGATGACAAGTGAAAATCAGTTATTATATATTCTTTGATATAACTTCTTTATGATCTGTTTTGCTTGATCTTTGAGGAGGCAGGCCACGTGAATGATAAATGTTAATGTCTGGTAATGTTTTGAAATGAAATACCTGCCACCTGTCTCTGTCTGTGTTCATTTCCATTCAGTTCAGTTTCATGATTGTTTACGGTTAAATTAACAGCCTGAATAGGTTTGTCTTCACTAAAAAAAGGTGAGGGGTTAACAGACAACTTCATCCAATCACACCCATTACAGTAGCTTAGCCAGCATAAAAGACAAGCCCATGTCATCGGGAAGTACATTCTTACCCATCAGCTGAATTTTTGTGCTTATATTGCTTGTAAATCACTCAGAATTGATTTAGTTTTGATCAACATTTATTGTTAAAGGCATAAGCCGTGAATCTGTGGTTACGCTATAGGTGAGAACAGAAGTTACAATATTCTGAAATCAAGGAATGCCCTCTGTCGCATATCCACATTAGTGTTTTGTTGAGATCAGTGGCGGCTGGTGAATTTTGTATTAGGGGGGGCACAAAGTTTGTAAATCAAACCCCTGTAGGGGGCTCTGGGGGCATCCTCCCCCAGTAGATTTTTGTGATTTTCACGTACAAACTAAGCATTTTGGTGCATTCTGACAAAATAATAAAGACAAAATAGAACATCTCCTTACAAAGACAAATGGGGCCATGGAACTAAGTTTTAACTTAATTTATTTGCCTTGTAAAATCCAGCAAGTTTAAAAGTGCTAATACATCAAACATTTTAATCGCATATAAATATTTGACCTGAGAACAGTGAGAAGTTATTTTTTCATATGGATTTTTAGTATACCATTGAATAATGACTGAAATTTCCCAGCCAAGGGGCCAACCAAAGCGGTTTCATCAGCTTCTTCGTTCATGTTCACTGTGGTTTGTAGTCTGAAGTAATGAACGCTAGTTGGTGCTCCAGTATAATCGGTCCGCCGAACTCATCCAGTGAGAAACGTTCCGCGGTGCAAAAATAAGTGTGATTAAAATGCGTAAAAAATGATTAACCCGTTATTTTTGTGTAATTAATCTTAATTAACAAGTTAAAGTCCCGGCCCTAGTTTTAAGTCCTTCATCCCCGTTGTAGTACATAACATCTCTGTCCCGGGACTTTGAAACAGCACGCAGGGGAAACAAAAAAAGCTGTTTAGCATACACGTTTGAGGTGAAGCACCTTGTGTATGTCCTCCCACAATCAGTAGGCTAGCCTGCTGCGAAATGTTTAAGTCCGGACAGTCGGGTCCCAACTCCTTCACCCTTTTCTTCTCCACATAGATATATATATATACCAGAGCCCGTCCACCATATTATTATATTATATTCGTCTACCATATTAGACGTTCTCTCAATGCAGCCGACCGACGAAAATTGCGCGAATGCTTCCTGATGGACGTGATTGATTGATGAATTGTCCAATCAAGCAGCTATCTCTTTGCTCAGTTACGTATGACGCAAGCGCGTTAGGGCGAGCCCCAAATCCTCATTGAAAATGCATTGAAGGCTCATTTTCCGAAAAAAAAACTTTTAACATGAGAGTCAATGGGAGAAGCTGGGGCGATTTTCCACGTTGATGAATTCGCCCAGAGAGGCGGGACCATTTGAAACGCGACTTGAACCTGACGATTCTGATTGGACAATGACAGATAATATGTCTAGAACACTGAAAACTACTTTTGCTGTGATAGAATTTGTAAAAAAAAAAAAATCCTCTTTCTCCCAGCTGGTAGGGCGTCGCCCAAATCGCCCCTATACACCATCCGCCCCTGGTTGAGATGCTGTTTTTTCATTGAAACACACAAATTAACCACAGATGTCAGAAATTACCTATTGGACATCATAACAACGGTCTGTGTAACTGATTTACTCAAAGTCCCTTGACAAATAGCTGTTGTGATATTAGTTTTCACACCGGTTCAAGATGTCTGGTGGAATTAATTAGCAAAAACAAATGAGCAGATACAATATAAATTACTAATTCTGTTGTAAATCTGTCAGATATGATTACCTTACATGATTTTTTCTCATTGTTTAAAAAAAAATACTTATATCATGGGCTGAGCCCTCAAAAGGCTCTCTGAATCTGAGCCTGGGCACCGCTGTGTTCATGAAGTGTGAAAATCCATACTTTGTTTGTTGACTACAATAAAGATATTGTTGGAAAGGTCTCAACCTGGGGAATAACATATGTTAGTTTGGGGATTGTAACTGACTCCTTCTTTGAACAATTGACCTTTGAACCCTGACTTTTTGAAGGCTTGTAATTCTGCATCAAAAGGGGCTACAGACATGGGACAGTGCTGTAGAAAGCTTATGAACTCTGCCTTTTGTGCCTGTGTGACTATACCTCGTGGATATAGACAGCAAGTGGGAGCGCTGTCCAAAATGGTATCTTTTCACCCACTTGACAATTATATGCTTAAATTCTGGTCACAGAAATGTGTTTCTCACACCCTTAAACCCCCGGCTATGTATTCATTTTATTATTTATAACCTCCTATTCAAGGAAATCACTAATCGTGGTAGAAACTACAAATCCCTTGAGCTGCGACATGTAGCTTGATACCAAGTCACGTGATATTTGTAGTTTTTTCCGTTTTCAAACATATATGTTAAAATAGGGTTGTAAAAAGATATATATGATTACATCGAATATCTAGTATTGCGGAACTAGCTATGACATTGCTTTAAGTCGATATATTTTAAGAAAAAGTAAAGAGAGTTTATTTAAGATGTGTTTAGAACCGCGCAATATAGATCTACGCCAAAAAGCAATGCAGTTTGGTTCTACCGCTTCATTGAACAGTAGGCAGGGTTTGGACTGGTTTATCTGCTGAACAATGAAATATTTACTATAGCCGCACTTTTACTGGCAGTGATTATAGTTGCTCTCAGTTAAGAAATGGCACAGAACACTGCATTTCAGTCGTTTATTTGAAAATATTATGTAGCTTTGCTGTAGCTTGGTTGAGCGGCAGAAACCAAACGTAGCCAATCTACGGCGGACAGCTTTAGACAGAAATCGAATGAGTCCAACTACGTCACTAGGCTTTCTGCCGACCTCATAAGATTCTTTCAATAATACAGTTCAAAATGCACGTGTGGACCAGGTTTAACGAATGCATTGAGTAATATGGCATTACTAGCATTCACTTTGAGGATGTGGGTAGTATTTTCACACTAATCGGCTCATTTTCTACCCCGGGATGGGGTTGACCGGCCGATCACCTCAGGAGGCCGGCTGCTCGCCTCTGAGATGACACGCTGCTCCTGGTTCCACAGCTGGCACTTCACTTCTCCGAAAACATCGGGGAGGAGGACAGTCGGCATTCCGCTGTATCAATTGGACGGCAGCAGCACCCCTCTCATGAAGGATAAAAATAATGGGTTTTAACTCATTACACGTGCCATTCAATTTTATTTTAATAAAACTTGATGAAAACCATATATCGCAGTTCAATATTTAGTGAACTTGCCCCTGCTCTTCCAGAGTTTTTGAGAAAAGTAGACCACGTAGCGCAAGGCACGCTTTGTCACTGACCGAACGGCCACCAGAGACAGAGCAGACTGACTGAGACGGCCTTATATCAGTAAAGCCACACCCTAAGGTGTGGTCTGCTTAGGATGGCCCACTGCTTCCTGTTCTCCTGAAAGGCACTGAGAGGAGAAGCAGACCGAACAGGGCCGTCACATCCCCCCCCTTAAAGACGAGGACCCAACAGGTATCCGAGACACGAAAAGGGAGTCATGTCCTGCAAACACAGAAATCACAACATAGTCATTTAACACAGTAATACAAGTACACTCCCAACTGCTCCCTCGATCCCCTCCAACTCAGCAACTTTGGTACCTAAGAAGCAAATTAAGAGTGGGGGAAGAGAGGCTCAGATGAAAGAATAAATGGACACTGTCTAAACCACTTAAGACAGAGCACGTGACAGTGCATCAGCGACAATATTCTCTGACCCTTTGATATGACGAATATCAAGGTTAAAGGGCTGTAAAAACAAGCACCACCTCATCAGACGCTGATTTGGATTTTGTAATGAGTGCAGGAATGTTAGCGGGTTATGATCAGTGTAAACTACTAGGGTTCTACCTCCACCAACATACACTTCAAAATGTTGCAGGCCCCAAATGAGGGCCAGGGCCTCTTTTTCTACAATAGAATAATTCAACTGATAAGAATTGAATTTTCTAGAGAAAAACCCGACTGGATGGTCAATACCATCAGGACCAGTCTGCAGAAGTGCCGCTCCAGCCCCCACATTACTGGCATCGACCTGAAGATGGAAGGGATCACCTAAACGGGGAGCTGACAAGACAAGAGCAGAGGAAATGAGATTTTTAACATACACAAAAGCAAGTTGACACTGAGGGGACCAGTCAAATTTAACCTTCGAACTCAGGAGCTTAGTAAGAGGTGCAACTACCGTGGAGAAATTCTTACAAAATCCTCGGTAGTACCCTACCATACCAAGAAACCGCATCAGCTCTTTCTTAGTGGTGGGAGTTGGAAACTGATCAATGGCCATGACTTTCTGGATGATAAGCAGTAGACTGGATGTGTTTAATATGAAGCTTACCCAGCGTGTGTCAAAGCTTCAACACTGACTTGGTTGTTATGTTGCGCAGGGGAAAAGCAGCCGGATAACGAGTTGTCTGACACAGCACTGTAAAAAGATACAAACTTCCAGACTTAGACTTAGGTCGTGGGCCAACACAATCAGTTAGCAAATGTTCAAATGGTTGATGTGCAACTGCAATAGGATGCAAAGGAGCGGGCTTAATGCACTGGTTTGGTTTACCTGTGAGCTGACAAGTATGGCATGTTTTAATATAGGCAGAGATGTTTTTCTTCAGCAGAGGCCAATAAAAATACCGCAAAACTTTGTCATAGGTCTTTTTAACCCCCACATGTCCCGCACCCATATCATGGGCCGTTTTCAATATGCCATCTCTCAGTCCAGACGGAACCACCATCTGGAAAATGGCATCACCGACAACCCTCTCGCCCTGGGGCAACCATTTCCTCACCAACATGTCATCTTCCAGGAAATACCCCTGTGCCACACTCTCCATCTCCTCCACTGGACGCACCTGCTGGAACAGCTCGGTCAGAGCAGGATCCCTCTGCTGCTCCTGTACCAGCTCAGCTTTTGAGACAGAGAATGGAAAGGCAGGTAAAGGAAATTGGACATGTGTAACATTCAATTCAATTCAATTTTATTTATATAGCGTCAATAACAATACAAATCGTCTGAAGACGCTTTACAAAAACCCGGCCTGAAACCCCCAGAGCAAGCCTGAAGGCAACGGTGGCAAGGAAAAACTCCCTTTTAACAGGAAGAAACCTCGAGCAGAACCCAGCTCATATGGAGGGACCCATCTGCCTAAGGCCAGCCGGGTACAGACAGAAGAAAGAGAGAAGAGAACAGCAAAGAGAGAAGAGAAGAGAACAGCAAGATAAACATACATCTGTCATAGATACACATATCTGACTAAAGTGTACATGTGGAATCTTATGATACAAACTGATGATGTTACATGACAGTTTGAAAATGTAAGAGGAATCATAGGCAGGTTGGAGAATTGTTCATTCAGGTAGGAGTGGATAACTGCAGGGTTCCATGAAGACTGGGCAGGCTGATGAGACCACGACAACAGATGTAGTATAGAGCTCCACAGGAAACACACCACTCCAGGCCAGAGACACTCACAAGAAGAGGGGGGAAGGGGGGGGGGGGGGGGGGGGGGGGGGGGACACACACAGCAGTAAACATTCTACATAGTAATAGCACAGAATTGTATGACTAGTAGTATATAGGAAATTAGAGGGCAAGAGCTCTGTGCCAGAGAAAATAAAGTGGAGGATGCGAGAGAGGAGAGAGAAGAAAGAAGGAGGACATGTGTTTGGTGCATCGTCCCCCAGCAGCCTAGGCCTACAGCAGCATAACTAAGGGATGGTTTAGTCCAGCCCTAACTATAAGCTTGATCAAAAAGGAAAGTCTTAAGCCTGACCTTAAAAACAGAGAGAGTGTCTGCCTCCCGAACCCAAACTGGGAGCTGGTTCCACAGGAGAGGAGCCTGATAGCTGAAAGCTCTGCCTCCCATTCTACTTTTTGAAATTCTAGGAACCACAAGTAGGCCTGCACTTTCAGACCGAAGTGATCTGCTGGGATGATATGGTACAATAAGGTCTTCAAGATACGATGGAGCTAGGCCTTTAAGGGCCTTGTATGTAAGGAGGAGGATTTTAAATTCTATTCTAGACTTTAAAGGGAGCCAGTGAAGAGAAGCTAAAACTGGAGTAATATGATCTCTCTTGCTAATTCTTTTTCTTTTCTTTATCCACCAAATCATTTTTGTTTAGTGTCTGTGATCTTGTGACCACACACGCTGGAAAAATCTGCTTGGAGTCAT
>NW_028181757.1:0-25000 GCF_963514085.1 Chelon labrosus | reverse complement strand
CACACTCAACCTTCACCGGGCTGACAGCTGGAGAAGAGGTGACAACTAGTGAGGGAGGAGACTCAGGAAATGGACCATCGACTAGATCATTCCCCAAAATCACCTGCACACCTTCAACCGGAAGAGCCGGCCGCACTGCTAAAGAGACCTCCCCTTTAACCAGATCTGAACCGAGGACAACTCTATGCAACGGCACTGGAAACACATTCAACCCCATACCTTTCACCAGCACAAAGTCTCCAGTGGCAGTGTCTGCTGAAAATGGCAACACTGAGGCCAGAATGAAAGAGTCCAGAGCACCAGAGTCTCTCAGAATTTTGACTGGAACTTCTTCCTCACTCCCTACCAATGAAACAACCCCCTCACTCACATATTTTCGATAACCAGGATCAATGTCCTCAACCTCGGCAATGGTGTGTTTTTGCTCTGAAGTGTTCACAAAAGATTTCTCAGGGGAACACAACGGCTCCTCAAATGAGGGGGGGGAGACCAGTGCAACAGGCCTAGTGTGCTGCTGTACTGCAGCGATGGCCTCAGCCTTCTCACACAGCATGTTCACTGTCCCTCGAGCAGGAGCAACTAAGGCTGCAGGTTTAACAGGGCGGAAACCTGAAAGGGACTTGTGCTTGGACCTTAAAACAGGACAGTCAGCTTTCCAGTGGCCTTTACCCAAACAATAGTTACAAGTTCGACTAGAATCCCATTTGCCAACATTGCTAGCTGGTTTGTAAGCAGAGTCACTCCCTGAACTCCTGGGATAACCACTAGCTCCACCCCTACGTCCAATTTCCCCCCGGACTTTATGAGTCAGTGCATACTCATCGGCTAATACAGCAGCCTCAGCCAAAGTCTCAGCCTTCCGCTCACTCAGATAAGTGGCCAGGTTCTCAGAAAGGGTTTCTCTGAACTGTTCCACCAAAATCAGTTCACACAGTTGGTCAAAGGTCTTAACCTCAGAGGCCAGCCGCCAACGGCCAAAAAGAGTAGACAGTTCACGTGCAAATTCAACGTATGTTTCCCGGTCCTGCCTCCGGACACCCCTGAACTTCTGCCGATATGCCTCCGGTACCAGTTCATAAGCCTTTAACACAGCCTGTTTCACAGTTTGATAGTTTTCACTGTCTGACATCGATAAAGCAGAATAGGCTTCCTGGGCCTTCCCCGTTAACACACACTGGAGCAGCAAGGTCTGCTCTGAATCACTCCAATTCCTGTTTCTAGCTAACCGCTCAAAGAGTAAGAAAAAAGTGTCGGGGTCCCGCTCTGAGAATTTTGGCACCAACCGTAAACATGTAGACACATCAAAATATGGAGACCCACCAGCTCCATGGACCCCCATGTTACCTGACGCTGAATTAACCATCTTACCCTCTTTTAACAAATCTAGCTTGTAACGTTCAAACTGTTGCTGTTCCCTCTGCTGAAGTAATTCAGCCTCACGTAGACTGGCGGTACATTTCAGTTTCTCCAGTTCAACAGCGTGTGCCTGAGCACGAAGAACCTGGGCCCTCTCCTGAGCCTTTTCCTCACGCTCCATTTCCAATTTATGTTGCAGGGTCAACAACTCTTTTTGTTGCTCAAAAGTCAAAGACATGCCACCCACAGGCTGCACAAATTTCAAAGACTGTTCTGGGGGACTGACTTGGGGAAAAACTGCAGGTAAGGCAGGAGTTGAGGCACTTACAGCATCTCCACCTTCAACAGCAGCAGGCAACACCCCCAACTGCACCAAACGGTCCTTAATCGTACTCAAGATACAGTCTTTGAGGGCCTTATTAGGGATTTCCACATCAAAATAGTTAGCCACCTTAAATAACTGCTCCTTCGTGAAAGTGTTTAACAGATCCTCCATGGGATTCTGCAAAAATTCATCAACAGCAGACATGGTTCACCCCACAGCAACCAACCCACACAACTAGACTCAGACGGGAAAACCGAAAAAAATTTTTCTCTGTTGCTCCCTGGCAAAACTCAGTTTAGACTAACCTGCACAGCACAACAACCAGACAAATTCCCCTTAGTCCTGTGCAACAGCCACAATGTGGAACATCATTTCCCCTAGCTGACTGCCTAACCAGAAAGCTAGCTGACTCTCTCAACCCTAGTCTTGAAACAGGGTTGAAAAATTGAAACAGAGCCCGATGACTCGGCCGGGCAACTATCGAATTAGCGACCCACCTGGACAGTCACGGAGGTGTACCCAAAGCAAAACTTGCTGTGGCCACGCTAGTGCACAAAAATAACAAACTAAAACAGAAAAAACAACGAGCTCACAGGTGGAGGTCGTTCTTATACCTACCGGGAAAGTAGTTCCACTAACTTAGGCTGTTTCACAGCCCCACAGTGATCAAGGGCAACAAAATGCAGGCAGGTTAGCAACACCAACTCCTGAGCCAACAACCTCATCACACACTGACCCAACACACCTTTCCCCAGAGATGTGAAAGCCTCTTCCCAAACAAATGCTTTCCTCAGGCTGCAGCAACAAAATACTCTCATCACACGGCTTTTGGTACTCACCACAATAGACCACTGATGAAGCCAACAATACAACACTACAGCTGAAGCCTACCAAGAAACAATACTACCCAGGATTCTGAAGGATCCCGGACGAGCCCCCATTTGTTACAACCCTGGCTCTCAGGTTGAAACAAAGGAGAGAGGCCACACAGAGCTCTGAGGATGTTTCAGTGTTTATTTAACTGAACAGCCCAAAAAGATCATCTACGTGTGTGTGTGTGTGTGTGTGTTGTTCAAATGGAGTGGGTGTGTGTGTGCGGGTGTGTGTACATGTGTATGTGTATGTAGGTATATAAGAGACCAACACCAAACTACAGCAGGCTGTAGGCCATAGCAGCAGCCAGCTGCTCAGCCACCAGAGAGAGAGCAGACTGACTGAGACGGCCTTATATCAGTACAGCCACACCCTAAGGTGTGGTCTGCTTAGGACGGCCCACTGCTTCCCGTTCTCCTGAAAGGCACTGAGAGGAGAAGCAGACCGAACAGGGCCGTCACACAAGTCTAGGTACACACGGCCGGTACAGTGAAACTGCGAATGGCCAGTTAAATCAGTTCTCACGTTACTTGGATAACTGTGGCAATTCTAGAGCTAATATATGCAAACGAGCGCTGACCTCCTGGGATGCTTGCATTTTAGAAGGCCTCTCAGGGCGCCCCGGCCGCTTTGGTGACTGTAAATAACCTCGAGCCAATCGCCGGCCTCTGGTGGCGGCGACGTCTCATTCGAATGTCTGCCCTATCAACTTTCGATGCTACTTTACGTGCCTACCACGGTGACCACCAGTAACGGGGAATCAGGGTTTGTTTCCGGAGAGGAAGCCTGAGAAACGGCTACCACATCCAAGGAAGGCAGCAGGCGCGCAAATTACCCACTCCCGACTCGGGGAGGTAGTGACGAAAAATAACAATACAGGACTCTTTCGAGGCCCTGTAATTGAAATGAGTACACTTTAAATGCTTAAACAAGGATCCATTGGAGGGCAAGTCTGGTGCCAGCCATGGTAATTCCAGCTCCAATAACATATTTTAAAGTTGCTGCAGTTAAAAAGCTCGTAGTTGAATTTCGGGATCGAGCTGAGGGTCCACCGCGAGGCGAGCTACCGTCTGTCCCAGCCTCTGCCTCTCGGCGCCCCCTCGATGCTCTTCGCTGAGTGTCCCATGGGGTCCGAAGCGTTTATTTTGAAAAAAATAGTGTTCAAAGCAGGCCCTCAGCTCGGTGTACCAGGGGCACAAAGAGAGGAAACACAAAAAAGTAAAAATAAAATGGAAAAAAAAAAATCATTAAGTACAATACAACCTCTCAGCTCAGGCCACAAAGTGGCTACCAGGGGCACGAGAAACTCAGCCCGGGATGCCAGGGGTGCGAGGCACTCAGCTCGGTGTACCAGGGGCACAAAGCGAGGAAACACCAAACGGAGTGTCTGGGCACAGGGAGAAGGTGAGGAGCGGGCAGAGCTCTCCAGCTCCCTCCTTCTCTCCCCTGCTCTCCCCGAGCCAGAGTGTCTGGGCACGGGGAGAAGGGGAGAAGCTGGGAGACCTTTCCAGCTTCCCCCTTCTCCCCGTGGCCATGAGTGCTCAGCATAAAGCCTAACCACCACCAGCAGATTTTACAATGTCTACCATTAGAGACGTTAACCTCTTCACGCCTAGTTTTGCGAATTCGCGACGCACTGTTTCCACTCAGACTGCAAAATTAATGCATGTAATACTCCAATGTCGGTTTGTGCACATTCAAAAAATTCCTAGGAACCTTTTGCAAGCACTAGTTTCTCGCAGGACCGGTCGGAGTGGTAAGCAAAAACACAAATAATTAATTTCTTTATATTATTGAAAAATCAATTCAGGCGTTAAGGGGTTAAGGTTCGCACAGAAGGGATCTTTGACAGCATTTCATAAAACTTGGGACCTGTAACTGCTCCCAAAGGTTTTCTTCTAGCTCAGACAGACTTGACGAGTCAACCACTGTTCAACAGTTTATTATCACGCATCCACGGTAGATGAACATCGTTTTTGGTGATGTTGGGCCCACAAAGCCTGAGTGAGGCCTGTTGTAACTCATAAAGCCTGACAGCACGTTTGGGAGAACAAAGGGAGTCCTAAAGGGACTCCGTTTCCCATCAGCCCTAGCGGTTTTATGACCAGGTACAATATCCAGCAGAGTCAACCCACTGACTCTGATTGGCTGAGTGCCATCAGAACTCCCGCAGAGTTCTATGACGTCAAATTGGATATAAATAACCCCGCAGACTCTGAACACATTGCTTCCCGTTGTAACTTCGTTACCTTGGAGGTACAAACGTAACGTTACGCAAAGAGACTACGCCATCTTCACCTCGCTGGACGAGACTAGATTCCTGTATTCTACCTACGCTCAACCCGAGCCACTATCCGGACTTCCCGAGAACGCCGCCGCTGCGATCCCTCGGTGCCTGCAGAAGGAAGAACCAGATTCTTCACCCAGTCGACTTCGCTGATTTCCCCCGCGCCATCGCCGAGGATCAGCCGCCGTTTGTCCGCCAGCGACGCGCACAACGGACCCGTCGTATTCGAGCCGCACGGAGCCGAATCGCAACGACGCAAGGACACACGCCATCCGCTCCCCCTTTCATCACCAAGTAAGAGGTTAACGTCTGGGCAGAGTTAGGATTTGATTTTATCTTTATTTTATTTGCATTTCGTGTGATCCTATTTTATTTGCTGTGTTTACGGACCGCGAGTCCGCCAGTGTTGTTATCGTGTAATTAGAGTGTGTGAGCCGCCGTGCTCCTTTGTTCTCGTGTGTGAAACGGGTGATTGCTTCGTATCTGTCCGTGTCTATCCATTCCGGACAGATAAAAGACAATCATCGTGATCCTCACGAGATCCGCTTGGTAAACTTTGCTTTCCTCTCCTCCCTTGGAGCTTTCCGCTAACCACGCACGCACACACCCACACACACATACACACCCATAGGCTACACGTGGACCCTCTCGGTTCTACTTAGTCAAGGAGAGCTAGATTACCCAGCGGTAAATCTCCCTCTCTCTTTTGAGTGATAACCACGTGGTTGTCGGCTGATCAGCACGCCATCAGCCACACCATTTTGAATTATCCGCCATCTTCCGGGGCAAGGATCATTGGTGACGTAAACCCACTCGTGGGCGGAGTCAGCCATCTTGCCTCTCCCCTTTTGTCCTCCTCCTTCCTTACATCACCACGCTCCTCCCCCCTTTTCCCCGTCCTCATTCACACACACACACACACACACACACATACACACATACACACGCACACACATACCTGCATCACCGTGTTGGAATGTTATGATTACGAGTAGTTTGTAGAGTACGTTAAGTGGATTGGATATTGTTAATTGGTTAACATTTATTGTAATAAACTTATTTGTACTTAAAGTAAGCTACTCCTAGTGATTATTGTGTGTTTATATTGTGTCAAGCTGGTTGAGAGAGTCTGTGCTCGGAGTTCATGACTTCAACATTTATGATTTGAGACTGTATCACATTTGGTCAAGGTTCCCTGTAAGCAGGGTGGTGCCCCGTAATATTAATCTTGATTAATAACAACTTAATTTGATTTAATAATTTATAATTATTAATAATAATTATTAATTATTTAATCTTGACCAAACTCGTATTACGAATCACAACATTTGGTGCCCCGTGTGAGGCTCATCAATATTACCAGCTTTGTCATAATATTTCTGTGCAATAATTTTTTTTATTTTTGAAAAAGAAAATTTTTTTTTGAAAATTTTATTTTGAAATTTATTTTTCATTGCGCTGCCAACACAGCATTGTGAGGTGTTACATCAGTGGTTAGTACGTAGGTTAGCAAGTTCCCCTTTCTTTTCCTTTTCTCAGTGTTTTGCACTAGAAGTTTGCTAACCATACTTGTCAAAGTTACCAACTAATATTACCTAACACTTTAACACACGTGTAAGCCGCAGGTCGAGATTACCTGCGCAGTTGTGAGAAACAGCTGTTTAGGAGTAAATAGTAAGGCTAATACTTTTACTGATCCTAAAAATGAGTCATCAAGGACCCCCACCTGCTGGTGCTGAGGGCCCTAAGGGGGCGAGCGACCCAGCCCTGCAGGATGCGGTCGCTGCCCTCCTCCGTCTCTCCTTAGATGAAAGAGACAGCCTTTGCGGGTATGACATCAGCAGTTGTGATAAGGCATTGGAAGAATTGCTGGAGTATGTCAATAACCCGGTTGGAAAACCTGACCGCACCATCCCCGATGTTCTGGGCCAGATTTTCCTCATCCACCAGCACAAATCTCGGCTGCAAGCCATGGAGCGCCAAGATCAGGTCTCGCGGCTGCAACACAGGATCCGTGCAATGGAAGGAAACAACCAGAGTTTACGTCTGGAGCACGAGAGCATCCAAGCTGAGCGAGACCGTGCTCGGGAGGTAAGTGTTCGAACACTGGAGGCTAATCGTACCTTGGTTGAGCAGCTCCACCACGTCCGCCCGGGAACTGATGAGGATGAGGAGCGCGGAGAACAACCAGCCAGCCAGGTAAAACCAACTGGCAACACGAGTGACCAGGAGGTCCGCCGCCTGGCACCCGAACTCGAAGAGGGTCCTCCCTTAACCGTGCCCGGAGCAGGCCTGCTCCGAGAGGCCTCAGTTGAGCAGGATGAAGCTGTGCGGCTGCAACAGGAGCTCAGAGCCACACGAGCGAGAGAAGCTGAACTGCGCCAGAAGCTCCACGCAGCCCAGCCAAACCTGCCAGCTAGCCGGAGGCCGCCTACTAGTAGTCGAGCGGCCCTTGATGTCGTCGCTGACTTAATCTGTCTGGACACCTACCAGACAACCCCGCCACTCCGCTTCAAGGACACAAGTGCCTTGCCTTCTAGAGGTCCGCCTCACTCCAATTTTAGCCGCACGTCGGCGCACCTTGACCGTAGTACGTCCCCACGGCGAAGGGGGGACTACTCCCAAGCTCAGGGTGGCAACAGTGGCTACAATGTCACAGATCCACTGCCGCTACGTAGTCTTCGGCCACACCCCAACCTGGCTCCTTCTCCAGGTCGGCCTCATCACTACGACGACTTCAGTGACCACGGCGTATCCGAGGAGTCAGAGGAGTGGCCCCACAGACAGACAGGTTTGCGCACACGTCACCTGGAATCTTTTGCGAAGGACATAGAGCGCTATGATCCTAGCAATAAAGAGTCCAACATCGACGATTACCTTCGGGAAATCGAGCGCTGCCTAGTCGACTTGCCCAATGCCACTCCTCGGGAAAAGCTGAAGCTCATCTGGAAGACTACAGCTAGGAGTGTCCACGCCTTCATGGGAACCCTCCCAGCTGACACTCGCGACCATTACCCCTCCCTCTGTGGAGCTTTGCGAGAGGAATACTCCCCCTACATGGACGAGACTTCGGCCACTCTCGGCGCTCTTGCAATCACGCAGAAGAAGTTTGAACCCCCACGAGAGTATTACCGCCGGCTACGAACGGCATACTTCCAAGGGCGCAATGCACCGGGTCTGGAAGAGGAACGCTCTTTCCGTTCTCTTTTTCTTCACAACCTCCACGACAGCGTGAGGTTCGACGTAACAATGTACTGTCGGTCGGGCCACCTCTCCATGCAGGAAATAAGGAGATATGCACAAATGGTGTGGGAAACGCGCATACGACCAGGCCGGAGTCGGGAAGATGACTCCAGGGTGCTCAGCATTCAGACACCAGAGCAGATTCACTTGACGCTCGAGGGCAATGAGATGCCTCGGGCCAAGGTGAACAATAGAGGCCCTCCGAAACACCGAACATCTCGTCCACCAAATAATCAACAGCACCAGGGGGGTGGGAACCAGAGAAACCATCCTCCAGATTCATTCCGGCCAAGGTGGGGAAACACTTCCCAACAAAAAGGTAAAGTATGGTTCGACACGAAGCCAAGACATGGAAACCAAAGAGGAGGAGGTAAGGATAAGTTTTTAGACTCTTCCACGGGGGAAAGCCTGAAGACGGAAATGGAAGGTTGGGTCAAGAAGTGTCTGACGGAGGCAGTAAAGGAGCTGGGAAAGTCCAACTGCTTGCCGCCACCAACCGACCCTTCAAAGGGACTGGATCCCACTCCACCATCGGCATGACTAGGCCAAGACCCTCTTCCCGCTGCAGGCAAAGTTTACTTTGTCGGGTGGGGAAGAGAGCCAAGGCAGGTCGACTCACACCTCCCAACCATTCCTCCTGACACGTCACCGCCTCCATTCTTGACTTTCTTGGGCGACCTGGTTCGCAAGGGTAATGCCCGTCGGATATATACATCGGTGGTCGTAGGGAGGTGCATCAACTCACTTGCCCTCCTCGATTCAGGCTCAGAGATCAGCTTGATGTGTTCCGACACATTTGCAGAGGTTGCTAGAGCAATGCTCTCACTCGGCAAGCCTTTGCAAACAGAAACCTGCAATGTTAGCATCACTAGCTACACGCAGGACAGCTCCCCCATCACCAAACGCGCTTGGCTGGACATCACTTTCCAGGACATGACTTTGGTCCATCCCATCTACATCTGTGTTGTCGACACAGAACCATTGCTCATTGGTCAGGATCTGCTGGACCGGCTGGCCCCACTCATTGACTGCCACCGCGGACACATATGGGCTCAGGTATCCACGCCAAGGCCCCTGAATCCAAGGGGTAACCCACCAGTCAAGGGTGGACAGGTTGCTGTCATCCAAGAGTCTAGACCCTTACCAATGCTCATGCCTTTTCCAGAGCCTAATCCCGGTTCTGATCCGTCCCTGCGGTCCACGACTCCAACACAGTCACAAACCGGGGAACAGATCCCTTTCCAGGACCACGAGTCCTTCCTGTGTTCTCTGAAGAACACAAATCCGACCTTATATACCCCCCATGTGGTTGGTGGGGTACGTGTAAATGACACCTTAATCCCAGATGCTCTCCTGGCACTCTGGTCCGAGAAGTCCGCGATCAGCCAAGGCTTGCTCGACGAGCTGGCGCTGTACAGCACCCCAACTGGGTTCACAGAACAAAGTCATCACCTTCTTTCCGCAGAGTCGCCACAGACTCGCCTTAAGGCGATCGGGGTGTGCGTCCTCACCATTCAGATAGGAAAGAGAAAAGTGGTGCACCGAATGAGTGTGGTTCCCCAGCTCCAAATCCCAGTCCACGTGGGTGCTGACCTCCTTGTTAGACTGGGAGCCCAGCTTGACACAGTCAATCAAGTCCTGTGGTCACAAGCGGGAGCTGACAAACACTCGTTAAGCATGGAACCCCAGCACATGGTATCGGGTCAAACAATTCCCCAAGCGTGTCAGGTTGCCAGTGAAGTTGATGGGACGATTCCCGCAAGGACGACAGGTGCTCCCATCCGCCTGATGATCTTAAAGGGACAGACAATGCCCAATTCTCAAGCATTCTTCCAACCGCTGTCACGGTTCTTCGAGCTCAACCTGACTGTCTGCGGTACCCCAATTCTTGAGGTGGACAATCGATCAGCATATTTGTTGGTGCAAAATCTGACCCAAAACCCAATTCAGGTGAAGGCAAGACAACCGTTGGGCATGCTAATCGATTACTCTTTCCACGATTTCGAGTTGTCAATCCCTGTCATCGGAGAGCTTCCGCCCTCCTTAGCCAGAGATGGCGACCAAGGGAACGTTTTCTCAACGTACCCGACAAAAATGATCACCATTGCCCGTCACGAATCTCTCCAAAATGAAGCTATCTGCAGTGCTTCCCTTGGTGCTGGAGGCGACATGTTGGTGTATGCTCTCGTGACTCAGCCACAAGAGGGAGTCCTAGCTGGTGGAGGAGTCTGCTCCATGACAGAGGAACCCTACCCTGGCTTCGAGTCCGAGATTGCCCAACAATTGGCAAAAGCTGACGCCTTGACCACGGAAGAACAGAAAAGCTCGTTGCGAGAACTGTTTCGCGACTTCCAGGCTATCTTCTCAAAGGACTCCCAAGACTGTGGGGTCACTGATCTTCATACGGTCCGCATTCCCACTGATCCTAATGCCCCGCCAACATTTGTACGGCAGTACAAAATTCCATTGGCCGCATACGAGTCGATCCAAGAGATCCTCGACAAGCTGCTTGAAAAGCAGATCATTAGGGAATGTAATTCGACCTATAATTCACCCATCTGGCCAGTATTGAAACCAACTGGCAAATGGCGGCTCACAATCAATTACCGTCCACTGAACAAACAGGTTCCCCTTTCTCGCTGGCCCATGATCCACTTGGACCAGGAGCTAGCCAAAATCAAAGATGCCTGTTTCTTCTCCA
Organism: Chelon labrosus; assembly: GCF_963514085.1. Taxonomy (NCBI): domain Eukaryota; kingdom Metazoa; phylum Chordata; class Actinopteri; order Mugiliformes; family Mugilidae; genus Chelon; species Chelon labrosus. Next base: position 14,215 of record NW_028181757.1, on the reverse strand, counting down.
CCGTCGATGTGGCGAACGGTTTCTGGACGATGAAGGTAGACCCAGCAGACCAGTACAAGCTGGCCTTCTCCTTTGGCAACCGCCAGTACACCTGGAACCGGTGCCCATTTGGATATTCAAACTCCCCAGCTGAGTTTAATATCTTTCTTCACAAGGCCATGAGTGATGCAGCTTCCCGTGGAAATCTCATCTACGTGGATGATATCCTCATGAGAAGCAAAACCTTTGAAGAACACTTGGGCGAAATCCGACATGTACTCACCCAGCTTGCCGCCGCAGGAGCTAAGCTGGCCCTGTCAAAGGGCCAGTGGTGTCGCAGTAAGGTCGAGTACGTGGGGTTGACCGTGGGAGGAGATGGCATCGAACCCCAAGCGGGGAGGATCCGAGCCATCCAAGACATCAAACCGCCGACCAATGTGTCGGAACTCAGAAGCTTTTTGGGGGTCTGCAATTACTCCCGTCAGTTCATCGAGGATTATGCTGAGATCGCTAAACCCCTCACTGAACTTCTTCGGAAAGACCAAGTCTTCCAATGGGGGGACCCCCAAAACCGATCTTTTTGCTGGATGAAGGAGAAACTCTGCTCGGCACCTTGCCTGGCATACCCTGATAAAGACAAGGACTTTCACCTTGAAGCAAGCTTCTCCAACCAATGTCTCAGTGCAGCACTGGCTCAGATATATGACACAGACAAGCGAGTTGTCGCCTATGCAAGTCGACCCTCGAGGAGCGTAGAGATCAAATTCTCGGACTGCGAAAAGGCCCTCCTTGCCACTGTATGGTCAATTGAGCATTTCCGCAGTTACATTGGTGGACAGAAAGTTATCATTGAGACATGTCACCAACCGGTCACTTTCCTCAACAGCCAGCGGTTAAGGGATGGAAAGGTATCAAATGCCGACATACAAATGGGTCCATTCAAATCAGATCAAGCCCTTCCAACCACCTGCTCTCGCCAAAAGGGGGGATCAGCCTTCAACCCCCGAGGATGAAGCTGCTTCCACCCATGAGAAGTAAACTGTATATAGTACACCTGTAACGCTACTAACACAGTTGCATGCCTAACCCATCCACTAGCATGCCCTAATCCCATACAGCATCTAGCGTACAGTCTTGGCAGTGCAATACCACTTCATGTAAATCCTAAAATTTAGATATAGTCTTAATTTTAATTCTGCCAACCACGGAAAGGCAGATATCTATAGATTAAGGTCTGTACTAAATTTCGGTTTTGGAGAAACAGTGCACTCATACACCACCAACACGTGCAGACCATGATGTAGACCCCTCCTCTACCTCATTCACAATGTCTACATCACTGCATTGTTGCATACACTATGTACAAGTACATCCAAAAACCTACAGGCCAGACTGGATTCTCTCCTCCTCGTGCCACCACGTTTTGCACTCCAGTCTGTGCCTTCTCCATTGACTAACCCCAGCCCACTGGGAGAAGTCAATGACTAATCACCTTGCCTTTCCTTTCTCTTTCCTTTTTGTTTTCTCTTCCATTAATAATTTAGTAATGTTTGAACATGAAGGTTAAGGTGATATACCGCACAGTATTAAAATGTGAGGTTAAATTTATTATGATTAGTTAGAAATCATCTGCCCAGATGTACCTCGTCTGCCCAGACGAACCTCTGAAACTTCGGATTGTTTAACCCTTTTCTGACACTCAGGAATATGGACTATACCCTCATCCCTCATCGTGAAGATAGACTGCATAACCAACTGGTTATTAACAACAACAGAGACTGTTCGGCCCTGGATTTGCTCTGAACACTGTGGCCAGCACCCCACTCTTCAGACCAAAGGGGGGATTGTTGGGCCCACAAAGCCTGAGTGAGGCCTGTTGTAACTCATAAAGCCTGACAGCACGTTTGGGAGAACAAAGGGAGTCCTAAAGGGACTCCGTTTCCCATCAGCCCTAGCGGTTTTATGACCAGGTACAATATCCAGCAGAGTCAACCCACTGACTCTGATTGGCTGAGTGCCATCAGAACTCCCGCAGAGTTCTATGACGTCAAATTGGATATAAATAACCCCGCAGACTCTGAACACATTGCTTCCCGTTGTAACTTCGTTACCTTGGAGGTACAAACGTAACGTTACGCAAAGAGACTACGCCATCTTCACCTCGCTGGACGAGACTAGATTCCTGTATTCTACCTACGCTCAACCCGAGCCACTATCCGGACTTCCCGAGAACGCCGCCGCTGCGATCCCTCGGTGCCTGCAGAAGGAAGAACCAGATTCTTCACCCAGTCGACTTCGCTGATTTCCCCCGCGCCATCGCCGAGGATCAGCCGCCGTTTGTCCGCCAGCGACGCGCACAACGGACCCGTCGTATTCGAGCCGCACGGAGCCGAATCGCAACGACGCAAGGACACACGCCATCCGCTCCCCCTTTCATCACCAAGTAAGAGGTTAACGTCTGGGCAGAGTTAGGATTTGATTTTATCTTTATTTTATTTGCATTTCGTGTGATCCTATTTTATTTGCTGTGTTTACGGACCGCGAGTCCGCCAGTGTTGTTATCGTGTAATTAGAGTGTGTGAGCCGCCGTGCTCCTTTGTTCTCGTGTGTGAAACGGGTGATTGCTTCGTATCTGTCCGTGTCTATCCATTCCGGACAGATAAAAGACAATCATCGTGATCCTCACGAGATCCGCTTGGTAAACTTTGCTTTCCTCTCCTCCCTTGGAGCTTTCCGCTAACCACGCACGCACACACCCACACACACATACACACCCATAGGCTACACGTGGACCCTCTCGGTTCTACTTAGTCAAGGAGAGCTAGATTACCCAGCGGTAAATCTCCCTCTCTCTTTTGAGTGATAACCACGTGGTTGTCGGCTGATCAGCACGCCATCAGCCACACCATTTTGAATTATCCGCCATCTTCCGGGGCAAGGATCATTGGTGACGTAAACCCACTCGTGGGCGGAGTCAGCCATCTTGCCTCTCCCCTTTTGTCCTCCTCCTTCCTTACATCACCACGCTCCTCCCCCCTTTTCCCCGTCCTCATTCACACACACACACACACACACACACACATACACACATACACACGCACACACATACCTGCATCACCGTGTTGGAATGTTATGATTACGAGTAGTTTGTAGAGTACGTTAAGTGGATTGGATATTGTTAATTGGTTAACATTTATTGTAATAAACTTATTTGTACTTAAAGTAAGCTACTCCTAGTGATTATTGTGTGTTTATATTGTGTCAAGCTGGTTGAGAGAGTCTGTGCTCGGAGTTCATGACTTCAACATTTATGATTTGAGACTGTATCACATTTGGTCAAGGTTCCCTGTAAGCAGGGTGGTGCCCCGTAATATTAATCTTGATTAATAACAACTTAATTTGATTTAATAATTTATAATTATTAATAATAATTATTAATTATTTAATCTTGACCAAACTCGTATTACGAATCACAACAGTGAAAAACTGTAACAGAAATAATATACGTATAAATATATGTTACATGTCAAATAAACAAAGACACATTACAAATACACATGGTCACACATACCGTTTTACCTTCTGAACTGGAATTCAGGAGAAGTTAGGAGAATGTGCCTACATTGCAGGGGACGATTGTTCACAATCGACATAGCCTCGTAGAAGAATGTTCTCAATGAGGTGTCATCCAGTCTTCCTGTAGCTTGTATCAGGACAGAGCTCATCACGCTCCTGACTGTCCGTATCTGGCATTCCCACACGCCTCCCATGTGGCTTGCTTCGGGAACGTTCATCAGGAAGTCACACTGTTTCCTTGCAAGGTAGGTTGCAATCCTCTCCTTGTCCAATTCCATGAGACTCTTTTGTGACTCATTCCTTGCTCCGACAAAGTTAGTGCCTCGGTCACATCTGATCTGTCTCACCGCTCCTCGTATTGCTATAAAACATCTTAAAGCGTTTAGGAATGCATCAGTTGTGAGATCTTCCAGCATCTCGATGTGGATTGCTCTGGAGCTTAAACATGTGAACAACAGACCATACCTTTTGTTTTCCTTCCGACCTGTTTTTGTGTGGAAAGGGCCGAAGCAGTCAATTCCGGTATATGAGAATGGTGGAGAGGGATCTACTCGGTCAACTGGCAGGTCCGCCATACGTTGCTCTTCGGTTCGTACATGCACCTTCCTGCAGATGACACAATTTTTGATGTATTTGGCTACTGTCTTGCTGCTGCCGATAATCCAGTATCCACTGGCCCTGAGCTCGTTCATTGTTTGGCCACGGCCCTGGTGTTGAGTTCTCTTGTGACAGTCGTCCAATATCAGTTGTGTGACAATACCTTCCCTAGGTAGGATCACTGGATGCTTCAGCTCAAGGGATGCAGAAGATCATCTAAGCCGTCCTCCGACCCTGAGTAGTCCATCTTCAAAGGTAGGATCAAGTTGATACAGTTTGCTTGTTTTTGGTAGTTTTTTAGAATTCTGGCTAAGCCATTTCTGATCCTCTTCAAAGGCTTCTCCTTGTGCTACCTTGACGAGTGTAGTAGCGGCCTTTCTTCTCCCCTCTACACTAATGAGCCCAGACTGGTCTCTGCTAGCCAGCCTTTTAATCCAAGCGATAGTGTTGAGGGCTGTATTCCAGTCTGAGAATCTTGACAACCGCTCAAGGAAGTTTTCACCTTCCAAGGCATCTGTTTTGAGGACCTTGACCTCTGGGTCACCAACAAGAAGCTCTGGGGATCTTTGGTTCATTACTATCCATTGTTCCCATAGTAACTTAGGACCTGTCAGCCAGTTTGAGTCACTCAGGTCTGCCACCTTGAGACCCCTAGATGCATGGTCTGCTGGATTTTGACTTGTCTCGATGTAGAACCATTGGTTTGGGTCTGTAGTGTCTCTTATTCTTTGGACTCGATTGGTGACGAACACTTGGAAGCGGCGGGCTTCGTTCTTGATATACCCAAGCACCACCTGTGAGTTGGTCCAGAAGAATTCCTGGTCTATCTTCAGATCAAGCTCTTCTCTAAGAATATTGCTCACTGCAGCAGCGACTGCTGGGTCTGAGTCAACTCTGGCTTTGCCCATGATGAGTGCACAATGCACCTGCTCTTCAGCAACAACCCTAATGTACGAACACTGCCCATAGCCGTTGTTGCTCGCGTGTGAGAAATGATGCAGTTCGATTTTTTGGATCGCACCAAGGTTCTCAGGAATGAAGCATCTTGGTATTTGGATTCTTTGGATTCTCCAAGTCACGGAGCCATGCTTCCCACCTTGGCTCTTGTTCTGGGGGGAGAGGATCATCCCTTCCAACTCCTCGCTTGCACATTTCTTGCAGCACTCTCTTTCCAGTCAAGATGTAGGGGGAGAGAAATCCTAGAGGGTCATACACGCTTGCGACTAGATAGGATTCCTTGCCGCGTGGCAGTCTTTTCATTGAGGACGACATTGTACGAGAACGCGTCCATTTCTACATTCCACTTGACTCCTAATACACTCTGCATTGGAAGCTCACTGTAATTCAGGTCTACATCGTTCACTACAGTAGCACGATCACTCTCCTGGATGGTATCTAAGACTTCTCTGCTGTTAGACACAAACTTGTGATCTGCTTCACACTGATAAGTCCGTCGTCCACATAAAAATGTTTGCGGACAAAGCTTGCTGCCATTGGGTAATCCTTTTCATATTCACAGGCGTGATATTTCATGCCGTAGTTGGCGCATCCCGGAGATGACGCTGCTCCGAAAATATGAACGCGCATGTGATATTCTTTGAGCTCACCTTCCGTGTTTCCCTTTTTCCACCACAGAAACTTCATGAAGTCCCGATCGTCTGGGTGGACGTGAAAACAGTGAAACATCTTTTCTACATCACAGGTGATTGCAATCTGATGCTCACGGAATCTACACAGTACTCCTGTCAGAGTGTTAGTTAGATCCGGTCCTGTGAGTAGGTGATCATTAAGAGAGGTGCCTTCAAATTTGGCTGAGCAGTTGGATACAACTCTAATTTTTTCAGGCTTCCGCGGGTGGTACACCCCGTGTTGTGGGATGTACCATGTGCTGCCCTCCTTTGGTAAGTTGTCTGCTTCTTCTGCATCACCGTCCTCGAATACGCCATCCATGAATTTCACATAATCTTCCTTGTACCTTGGATTCTTGTCCAGTTTTCGCTTTAGATGCCTCGCTCTGACTGTAGCAAGGTGCTTGTTGTTCGGGAGCTGGGGACGCTCTCTGAAGGGTAGAGGCATCTCTCGATTCCCTTGATATCACTTGTGTTGGTTTCAGGGCTCTTGACAGTCCAGTAGACCGGGAAGCTCCTTTGCTACGCTGAAAAGGTGAGTCCATCCCCTTGCAGTTTCACATGTGGGAATACTGTTTTGCTCCAACGGGATGCATTCTTTAGTGTAGGCTGGTGGTAGCTCAATGCTCACCTTAAGTCCCACCACTCTTTGACAGTTCACTATTGAACCTCTGTCAGTCATTGTTGACAACTTCAGTTTGACAGGTTCAGTCTCTGCTCAAAGTCTCTCGCAAACATCTTGGTCAACAAATGTATTGCTGCTCTGTGTGTCCAGTAATGCATACACCAAGATTTCTGGGTTTTCTTTTGCTTCACAGGACAGCCACACTGGAAGTGCGATCACTGTTGTCTACTCTCACACTGTGAGAAGATGCACTTTCTTCTGGTGGCAGAGTTTCTGGTCTCTCCTTCTGAGGACGCTCCTCATGAAACGGAGTGGGGTGGCTTCGTTTGCAGATATTACATGTGGCCCTTTTTCTACAGTCTTTGGCGACATGGCCAATCCTAAGGCAACCATAGCACATCTTGTTGTCTAGGATGAACTTCTTCTTTTCTTCCTGAGACATAATTGTGAATTTTTCACATTTATAGATGAAGTGCTTTTCTTTACAGCAGGCACACTCCAGTTGTCTTTTGCTCTCTGCATTTTTAGAGCCTTTGTCTCCGTCTGATACACTGGAGTCTTTGTCTTGTTGGTCAGTGCGTTTTGTTTTCTGAGACACCTTTGCTGATGTCATCAGGGTGTTGACCTTGAGACACTTCTTTTCTCTTCCTGAGATTTCATCTCCACCTTTTAGTGCAAGAAGGGAGGAGATTGGATTGCACACTATGTGTGCCTCTTCTGCTATGAAGTCTGAGAATGCCTTGAAACCTGGATATGGCTTCTCTTCATCCAGTGTTTTATTGACATGGCGATTCCAGCAGGTTGTTGGCCAGTCAGGAAGTTTCTGTAGTAACTTCTGATTTTCTTCACACTCATCTAGAACCTTCAGACCTTGCACGTGGGGCATCGCATTTTTGCAGGAGACGAGGAAATCACTAAACTCCCTTAGTTTGAGAGACTCCTTCGGACCAATCTTTGGCCAGCTGCTTAGTTTTCCCCTGAAAGCTCTCTGGATTATGAAGGAGTGGCCATAGCGTTTGTTCAGGGCATCCCATGCCTGTGTGTAGGCTTACTCGTCACTTCTGTAGAATGTTCTTTCTAGCACACTAAGTGCTTCTCCATCTATGTATTTCTTCAAGTAATACAGTCTATGTGCTGGGTCTGTACAGCTTGTTTCAATCAATGCCTTAAAGCAGCTGTTCCATTCAGTGAACTTCAGTGGGTCTCCTTTGAACACAAAAGGCTCTGGTGCTGGGAGTCTAGTCATTGCCAGGGTTTCTTTTAACACTTGAGCCACTTAGACCTCATTTGCTCCTGAATCTGACTTACTTACAGTGTGAGGAGGGACTGAGATGTTTTGGGGAACTTGGATGCATGGAGCACTGTTTTGTTGCACTGGAAGCTTACTTTGAGGTTGAGTGATTTGTAGCACCGGTATCACACCACTTACTGCACTACTGGAAGAGTTCTAGGTTCTAAGGAGTGGGGAGCAAAAATAATTACACCAGAGACCGTTGCTTTAAATACAAAAGGCTGGCAATTTACTGAATGCAAAACACAGATATAAAATACAATACACAAAACAAAAATACCCTGCAGGTTCTTAATGTTGAGGTAAGTATAGTAAATGAAAAGGTATTTCACTCTCTTTTTGTTCTTTAGTTCACTTAAGTTATTTTAGTCTAATCTAAGTTAAGTTAGACCAGTCTCTTTTTTCCTAGGTTGCACCTATTTTAGAATTCCTATTTTCTTCCTGAGTTAACTCTTTTTCCTTTCTTTTACAGGTAAGATAATACCTTCAATTGCAAAATCACATCAAAGTGGTACACAATCATTTCAAATCGTATTCAAATATGAACTCAATATGAAAAGAAAAGTATAACACCTTAATTTCAAGTTCAAGTCCAAATGTGAGTTCAGTTATTCAGTTCAGTTGAAAAGTTTCAGTTCAATTCAGTCCAGAGAAAATAATTCAATCAGTGTTCAGTTCAAAACCAGTTCCTGATACTCCTACCACTCTGGCAGCGAGTCACCATATGCAGAAGATTTCCTCACTGATGCGATGGAGAAGATGAGTTGAAGATCTGGGTCTGGCTCGCCATCTTAAATCCCGTCTGTGCAGGTGCACGCCCGCACACTGCAGACCATTCCTCGCTCCGACCTAGCTTCAAACCAAGCAAAAAACCTGACCTGTTTAACAGGTCATAAACACAATAAATTTCTTTTTTTAAATCTGCAAATTGCACAAATAAAGGTTTCACAGTCTCTGAGTTGTAACATTACTGCTACGGTGCTTTTTCACCTCAAAAATGTCGGCGGAGCGGCCTCTTTTAAGTCACGGCTCCGTCTCCCACACAAACTACTGCACATATCTTTCATTTACGCAGCATGACATTCACTTCTATAACATTCACAGTCTTCATAAACCCAAAATATTAACTGGTAAACCGTTTATAACGAAGCATTTACTTGTAAACAGCTACGTTTTTAGCGTTAGCTCTCCGCCAGAAAAAAAAATAAAGTACAACACGGCAAAAATGCAAAAAAACAACACAAAACTCACCAAAACCGGTGTGGCTTAGTTCTCATAAAATCCCCGTCAGTTCCCGACCAGGTAAGTTATGTTTTTCAAGTGCAAGATCAACTTTTTCAATCCTTTCTCTGCTTACTAACTCGTTCTTTCCGATTTCTCCTCTGCTCTCTCCCTCAAGTCTCTGCTGCAGCGTAACTGAGGTGCTGCGTCTAGCGCCACCTGTCAAGTCGGGGCAGCGACTTGAATTTCTGTCAGCATACTTTTTAAATCTTAAACATTAAATTATTGCTAAATTATAACATTTTTAATTAACTGATGAATTAACTTACATTAAATGAATTACTTAACTTTCAAACTTATTTATGCCGTTTTTAAACTATTTATTATTCATGTCATATTTTAACATGGGTTACAGATTATTACTCCATCATTCTCTATTTCAGTGTTCCATTTTGATTCTTCTTCAGAAGCTCGATGTCCCTCTGAGCTTCCAGCATTTTTATTCTCTCTTGCTGGGCAAGCAACTCCTCCTCTGCTCTGTTCTGTTGCTGGACAAGCAACTTCTTTTGTTCTGCGATTTCTTCTTCTCTTTTTGTTTCAGCTCTTTTTGATGCCAAGCATGCTGCTAATTCCGCCCTCTTTAGAGACATCTGACTTGCAAGCTGACTACTCTGTTCAGCTCTTGACACAGTCGATCCATAGATAGATCTGGCATCCTCTCTTTTGAGTAACTGGCGGAGTGTTTCCTTTTCAGCTACTGCATCAAACGCCTTGACACCAGCTTCAGTGTGACGCCTATTCAGGACTGCAGTCATTTCAGAGGTAACTGAGGTGCAGCTATCCATTTTCCTTCTTGTATCTTGTGATGGAGTGGTCATTACACGTAGACTCTCATATAATTGTTTTAGTTCTGACTCATATTTCTCTAGAGCTGTGATCATGTCACTTAACTCCTCTCTAGCACACTCATTTTTAAGCTTAGATCTGCTATACTGGACCTCTGCTTTGAAGTTTACATACGTAGACATAAACTTTCTTTCCTTTTTTGCTATTTCTTCCCTTTGAAATGCAAGCATTTTTTCTGTGGGGTGCTTCACCCTTTCACTTCGCCTCAGCTCTTGCTCAACATTACTTGCTGGCTCTGACTCTGTAAGCCTTACATTCTTTATTCCAAGCTCTACATGAATCTCACCTATGCGGTCTTCTATCTTTTTGATTTCTGTATCTTCCATTTCTGATTCTAACTTCTGTTCTAATTGTGCCTTCTCTTCTTCTAAAATCTTGATTTCACGCTCTATTGCATGTCTCACTGCTTTATGTGGTTCCATATTTGCTTTGCTATTTTGCTATTTGCTGTTTGAAACCAAACTATTGAAATCCAAGAATGAAAGGCTACTATAGAATCGCAATGGAGATACACATCAAGTATCAAACCAAATTACACATTTCCTATAAACATGTTATCTGAAAGCAAATTCGGTTTTACAAACACATCCATGCAGAAAACGTACTGTTTCAAAGTTAAACGATACATCTGACCTGACATCCCATGGCAAAGTACTGTTGCTGACTTGTCCAGAGCATCACACTGCCACCTTGTGACCGCTTTCAGAACCGCGGCGCTGTCCCTTTGATTCCATCATGCAGGCAGATATTTCTCAATTGAGTCTTTAATCAACAGTTCTGGCCTATTATGTCTTCTTAGGAACACTTCTTTACTTGCCCATGGTGTACATTTGCCCACGATGACGATAACTCACTTGCCCTAGAAAAATTCTAGAAAAAGTTATTGCTAATCAGTTGTGTGACCACTTAAACAGGAATGGTCTGTTTGAAGAGTTTCAGTCAGGTTTTAGAGTTCATCACAGTACAGAAACAGCTCTGGTTAAAGTTACCAATGATCTCCTCATGGCTTCAGACAGTGGACTTGTCTCTATACTTGTTCTGCTAGATCTTAGTGCTGCATTTGACGCTATTGATCATAATATTTTACTACAGAGACTTGAAAGTGAGATCAAGATTAAAGGAACTGCATTAGACTGGTTTGAATCCTATCTGTCTGACAGATTCCAGTTTGTTCATGTCAACAATGATTCCTCTACTTATACAAAAGTAAGTTAAGGAGTTCCTCAGGGTTCTGTGCTAGGACCAATACTCTTCACGTCATACATGTTGCCATTAGGCAAGATTATTAGAAAACATGGCATAAACTTCCATTGTTATGCAGACGACACCCAGCTATATTTATCCATGAAACCAGATGAAACTAATCAGATGGTTAAACTCCAAGCATGCCTTAAAGACATAAAGTCTTGGATGACCTGTAATTTCCTACTCTTAAACTCGGACAAAACAGAAGTTATTGTATTTGGTCCTAAGCATCTCAGAGATTCATTATCTAATCACGTGGTTTCTTTGGATGGCATTACCTTGGCCTCCAGTACTACTGTGAAAAACCTTGGTGTTATATTTGACGAGGATATGTCCTTTAAATGTCACATAAAGCAAGTGACCAGGACTGCCTTCTTTCACCTGCGTAATATCGTCAAAATTAGGAACATCCTGTCTCAGAGTGATGCTGAAAAACTAGTTCATGCATTTGTGTCATCCAGACTGGATTACTGTAACTCATTACTGTCTGGCTGTCCAAATAGCTCTTTAAAAAGCCTCCAGTTGATTCAAAATGCCGCAGCAAGAGCATTGACAGGAATTAGCAAGAGAGATCATATTACTCCAGTTTTAGCTTCTCTTCACTGGCTCCCTTTAAAGTCTAGAATAGAATTTAAAATCCTCTTCCTTACATACAAGGCCCTTAAAGGCCTAGCTCCATCGTATCTTAAAGACCTCATTGTACCATATCATCCCAACAGATCACTTCGGTCTGAAAGTGCAGGCCTACTTGTGGTTCCTAGAATTTCAAAAAGTAGAATGGGAGGCAGAGCTTTCAGCTATCAGGCTCCTCTCCTGTGGAACCAGCTCCCAGTTTGGGTTCGGGAGGCAGACACTCTCTCTGTTTTTAAGGTCAGGCTTAAGACTTTCCTTTTTGATCAAGCTTATAGTTAGGGCTGGACTAAACCATCCCTTAGTTATGCTGCTGTAGGCCTAGGCTGCTGGGGGACGATGCACCAAACACGTCCTCCTCCAAAACAACAAAGGTAAGACGTGCGCATAGATTGTCTATAGTGTGTCAGACAGGTTTTTATTTGTCAAACATGGAGCATTTCATTAATTACATGGGACTTTCTGCTGTTAGCTGGGGGCTGGAGCTAACTAATTGTTACTACCTGCAGTGATGAATACTTACTGTCCTGAAAAACGTTCTTCTATCCATTTGCGCATCCATTCATGTTCTTCTCCTAACGGTGTTCTGTTCGGCTCTGTGTGGCTGCGGGTACCAAGCCGCAAGCAAGGTCGCAGGGAAAACGTGGACTGGATTTTCAGTAATGTGGGCGTTCTGAACAAGTGGAATGGATTAGGCGTGTTCGACTTCATGCAGATCTGTGCAGATCTGACTTGACGTGATGCATGCTCGGTTGAACAAGTTCATTTTAACCAATCATATTCGAGGTCTATGAGCATAACAACCCAGCATGCATCACGTCAAGTCAGATCTGCACAGATCTGCATGAAGTCGAACACGCCTATTGATAACAAGGTAACAAAGGGGCTCTCTCTACCGTAGGCCACACTACGAAGCGAAGGGGAACTGACAGATATATGATCACATTTAAGTCCTTAATGACAGGTTATATGATTATTTATTTAAACTGATATGCTGGACGCTTTATATTGAATTTGTCGGCATTTTTTGTAAAAAAATAAAATAAAATAAAAAATAAATAAAACAAAGCCAAAATATTTAGTGGGGCTTAAGAATATCTTAGGGGGGCTGAAGCCCCCCTAAAACGGGCCTAACAACGCCACTGATCAGAGACAATCAGAACATGCCCCAGTGGTTTTATCTATGAGCCCTCCTAATATCGCTCCAATTAAAAGACACTGGCGTTTTAATTCAACCCTGTTGTCTGAGAACAAATATGTGAAATTCATGGAAGAGCAGATATCCACCTTTCTTGAAATAAATATTTCCCATGAAATGTCTAGTCTGATAGTTTGGAATGCTCTGAAAGCCTTTCTGAGAGGTTAGTTTATTTCCTACAGTGCAAACACGAAAAAAAAAAAGGCCTCCAGAGAGAGACTAGAATCGGTCAAATAAAAGAAGACTTACGAATTCCCGAATGACAGTACTGTAATGCAGGATTTTTTAAATAATTTAAATATCCCTTCACTGTCTTCTGACAATGAGGGAAACTTGGAGAAGCCCATCACAAAGTTACTGCTGTCCGTATCCCCACGAAAATAGCATCAGTTTGGTCAATGCAAGGAAGTTGTGACACATCATCCCATCATGACCAATCCACCATGTCCTTGTCCAATTCAGTATGCCCCCTGATGCTATGTGTGAGGAACAGACGGCTGAATCTTCACCAGGCGGAAAGGCTTGATAACTTTCTCAACCTAGATGTAAGGGACTGATACACATTAAAACTCCACCTTACTGTTTCTGCTCTTACTACTCTTATTACTCCACCTTTTAATTATTTTATTTAAAAAAATAAAAAATATTCACAGCAGCAGGACCGTTTCTAGCTTCGTGGGGGCCCTAAGCAAGATGCTATTTGGGGGCCCCTATTTTGTCAAACTACGATGAAGAGATTACTAACCCTTAGATGGATTCTAGGAGTTTTATTGTCATTACACACCAGTGGCGGCTGGTGAATTTTGTATTAGGGGGGGCACAAAGTTTGTAAATCAAACCCCTGTAGGGGGCTCTGGGGGCATCCTCCCCCAGTAGATTTTTGTGATTTTCACGTACAAACTAAGCATTCTGGTGCATTCTGACAAAATAATAAAGACAAAATAGAACATCTCCTTACAAAGACAAATGGGGCCATGGAACTAAGTTTTAACTTAATTTATTTGCCTTGTAAAATCCAGCAAGTTTAAAAGTGCTAATACATCAAACATTTTAATCGCATATAAATATTTGACCTGAGAACAGTGAGAAGTTATTTTTTCATATGGATTTTTAGTATACCATTGAATAATGACTGAAATTTCCCAGCCAAGGGGCCAACCAAAGCGGTTTCATCAGCTTCTTCGTTCATGTTCACTGACAATGAATTGTCCAATCAAGCAGCTATCTCTTTGCTCAGTTACGTATGACGCAAGCGCGTTAGGGCGAGCCCCAAATCCTCATTGAAAATGCATTGAAGGCTCATTTTCCGAAAAAAAAAC
>NW_028181758.1:0-2000 GCF_963514085.1 Chelon labrosus | reverse complement strand
TCCCAAATGTTTTCTTTCTAGTTTCTCGTCATTCGCAGCAGACCTGTTGCAGCAGGAAAATGACAGGTGTGCCTAATAACCGCTGCTCAGTTACAGTCAGCTGGCTCAGTAAACTGTGCCAGGCAGCTGACTCACACACACCTGAAGGGGAATGTGAACATTGTTAATGCTATCAGTGTTGCACCTGTGCATTTCCTGTAATGACACGTCCAAGGAGTCGGTTTGGGGTGAGACTTTTCCAAATGTAATAAAAGACGGTGGCGAAAGATGAAAGACTGGCACGGCTTTAGGGAAATTAAACTAGATGTCTGCCATCATTTTTTTGAATTATACCTGTCGGGTAACTACACAATTTTATTCCAACATGTAAAAAGCCATGCCTCTGTTTCACTGCTGCAGTTCTGCATTAGTTGCTGCATTTCAACTTTCAACATATCAAGCTGTCAAAAGTGAAAGAGCCTTAATGACGTCAGTTCACCAGAAGATATTATTACCACTCTGACAATGACTGGATGAAAGGGATAGAGGAAGCCAGAGTATCTGAGAGTAGCTGATGATCTTTTAAATGTACTATATATAAATAGCAGTTTAATTTTTCCTTAGATTAAAAAAAAAACTGTGATATTTACATAATCTGCTCTTTTTCTAGACATCACTCGTCAGCTGTTCGAGGAGCAGGTCATGACCCAGGAGGGATTTAAGAAACACACTTCTTTACTACTCATATCAGATATGTCTGCAGGCGTGAGAGTTTAAACCGAGAACTGAAAATTAAAATGAGGAATTAACGTCAGCCACAAGTTATAGCATGCCAGGAAGTTCGTTTGTCACTCTGGTTGGTGACACCGTGGTTTAAATACGCTCACTGAGCATTTTATCACGTCAACACAGGGTCAGGCCTCTGCTGGACCTCAAACAGCCTGATTTCTACGGAGTCATGGACTCCACAGACGTCTGGAAAAACAACCTTCTGAGATTCATTCATGCTTCCAGTCTTTTGTTCTCCCACATCTCCCTGAAATCTCTCTTGCTGAGGTCTTGTGAGACTGATTTGTGCATGACTAGTCCAAAACATTAAAAAGTATGATGACAGAGAGGAGCTGGACAAAAGAAGATGAGAAACTAGAGCATCGGGGTCAAACTCACTTTAGTTCAGGGGACACATACAATTTTTTGCAATTGGACCCCCCTGTTGGGCTGGTTTCAGGCCCCGGGCCGCCCTTTTGACACCCATGCACTAGAGGGAAAAGATTGTGAAAACACCTGAAATCTCTTTCTTAACTTTCACAACTGCAATAAATGAATCAAGTCTGAACAGGAGGAAAACAACAGCGACACTCCTAGCGCCCCTACCGCCATGCTCATGAAACCAGTTTGTAGGGATGTGTGCGGGACGGTATCGGGGTCGACCCAGGCATTTCTAAAATGATCGGATCGGTAGTGGGCTTCAGCCAAGCCTGATCTCAAGTCTTTAATTTATTTTAGCTTTGTCATAAACCAAAACCACGTCCATGTAGCGTCAAAACATCCTCGTCCTCTTGGCTGGCGTCAAAGCGAGACATCCCGACCGGTTTAACCATTCATTGGTGACATGGAGCATGATATCACGTTAGAGATGGTGGTCATAAAAACGGTCAGCAACCACAGTCAAGACTTTGTGGGACTTCATTTACCTTTCTGAACAAACTTTTGGAGCGGCGGTTTTAGAAATCTCATCTCCCACCAGCCGCATCTCTGGTACAGCAGACATGAGAAATGCATTCATTCACATATTCTTACGTCATATGTCTTGCATCAAGCCAAATACACACTAACAGTGTGTGTGTGTGTGTGTGTGTGTGTGAATGCATCTGTCTAAGCCGTCAGATTAGCTCAGCCAAAGCCCTCCCTATCTTCCTCCACTCTGCTAGGTCAGTAGGCAAGGCGGTCGATCCTAAGCCTCGTTAGCTCGTCTTATCTGGACACACATACTGCACAGTGTTACTACACACTCACAGCTC